>NC_060284.1:5714842-5794915 GCF_021613505.1 Equus quagga | reverse complement strand
CGGGGCGCGCTGAGCCCCGTGCGCGCCGGGCGGGGCGGCAGGGGCGGGCGCCTCCGGCTCCGCACCCCGGGCCGGGGCTGGCCTCCGGGGCCGGCGAGTGCCGCAGCCCCCGTGGGAGGGGTCCGCCGCTGTCACTGGGACCCCGATTAGAGGGGGGAAACCGTTAGAGCAACCTTTGCCTTTACTTCTTGAAAGATCCGTTGCAGGCAGCCAGCTGCAGCCGCGGGATCGCACCGGATGAGACAAGTGGGCGCCCGAGGCTGCAAAATCAGAAGGGTTGCCTGGCCCCGGCGGGGACTTTTCTCCCCCGTTTCCCTTTGGATAAGGGGCAGATAGTGTGTTTTGTATCAGAATGCGCTTTAAGGTTGTCGATGTGCAGATTGAATTCATAGAGCTGCGTTGGGGTTTTTCTGACCCTCTGTTTTTTTTTCTCTCTCCCGTTTCTGTAGGTTTCCCTCCTCCCTGTGTGTTGGACTTGGCCAGGTTAGTTGGAATCTTCAGCATTACGTGGTTTGTGTCGTTAGAACTTGTGTGTGTGTCTTTCTGTGTAGAACAGTGCATCTGTGTGCTCTGTTTACAGATGGTGGCCACAGTGGCAGTCCTCTGGGTGGGAAAGGCGCTCAGAGTGGTCAAGTTTCCTGACCTTGATAGAAATGTACCTCGAAAGGTAAAAAAAATTAAAGTAATACTTTATTTTCTGAAAAGAAGTCACTATGTATATTTTTTTGCATATTTAAAAATTGCAGCCTTGAAATCGCCCAATCCAGAGTGGGTATAATGAGGGTGAAGAGTAAAAGTAGTAACGTGTATTTAAAAAAAAGTCTCACAATCTCTTTAAAGTTAAGGAAAAAAGCCCCTACAAATCTTGTGTTCTGTTTTAATTAATGAACACTTGTTGGGAGTACGACGGTTTTGCATCTTCTGCATCCGTCTAATTTGGCTGGTGTAGGCTGCATTCATTCACTGTTCTGGGGGTTTATCTTCTTCTGTCTGCCTCTGCTTGTCTCTGCGTGAGGATGAAATGCCTTTCCTTTTGCTGGTGGGCTAATGTGTTGTCATGTTTTAAAGCAAAGGATGCTTCTGTGCCCTATGGTTGGATCATACTCATATTTCTGTTTCTTTTCCCCTTGTCCATTCTTTCCTCTCTCGTTCTACTGTAGTAGTGCTGTTTATCCAGGAATAATGTTGTGTGGGTGCTTCATGGGGACCACAATTGTGTATGAGAACTAACCTTATGTTTTAAGTGGAAAGAATTTGATCATATAAACAAAACTGTTTCTGTTTGACAGGACCTTGTTTTAGCTATCTTTATTATTGAGTTTTGTTATCCCTTTTTAAATTTTCTAGACGTTTCCACTACCTCTACTATATTTTGGGAACCAAATCACGGGACTGTTCAGCACAAAGAAACTGAAGTATGGATAACTTTATTTTACTAGTGAGGTTAATATAATGTATTCCTAAAATTGTAATTGAATGTTAAATATTTAACACGTTGTTATTGATTCTGGAAAAAAATGGAAGGACTGGAAAGTTTCTGTTATTAAATAATGAAGATCACACCAAAGGCTTTTGTTGAAGTTCTTTAAGTTTGAAGAGAAAGAGGAGTTTTTGTTTGTTTTGGGGTTTTTTCACTCACTTTGATGATGGAAGTCTTAAAATGTTATAAAATCTGTGCTGGGAGATTTTCATTATTTTTCCAGACCTGCAATAGTGGAGGATGTATGCTCGGCTTTTGGGATTTCAATTCTTTGGCACACTTCATAAATATTATATTTTAGGCAAATTCCTCAAGCCAGATAAGAGGATGGATATGAGAAGTTTGCTGGTTTTTCTTTTACCTTGAGGTAGTTAAAATAATATTAGATGGAGCCCTAATTCAAGTATGATTAATACTTTCCCCGGGCCGGATAACTGCAGAGGCGGCATAGTCGCTTTTAGAAAGAGGCAGTAGTTCTCTAGCCCGTGACAGCACTGTCTTGTTATCCTCTAACCTCCCAGTTCTTGACTTCTCCACTTAAGGAGTGGAGTATATATTGGGTGTCTGTGATATTAAAATTATACACATAGGGAAACTACTTAACGGAAACCCATGGCTTCACCCCTTGCATATGAGCTAAGCCCCTGCTATATTGGATGATTGTAAAACAGAAGGAGGAGCTCTCTAAGGATCAGAGGCAGAGAGATTTTCATTTCCTCTTTCTTCAGACCCCAGAAACCTGAGTGAATGGCCACGGTGAATCTCTGGGGAGGGTGTCCTGGAGGTCAGATTTATCATGGGTGGGGGCATCCTTTTCCATCTCATTACCTGGTCGGAAGGAAATGCAGGCCTGCTGCGAAGTGCTGCTTGTCTGGAGTTCGCTCTTTTTCATACTTTGTCATCCATCCGTCCATCCATCCATCCGTTCACACCCTATCTCTGATTCCCAGTATAAGGCACTTTGGAGTGAGATGAGATTTATTCACAAATGACTGTATGGCAAGAGGCTGTCTGTTGGATTAGTGCAAGCAAAATGCTCTGAAACTTTAGAGGAAGACAAAATTACTTCCACAAAAGGACAACCAAGGGATGTTTCTTGGGGGAGATTATCGTAGATGTGGTTTGGAGGGTTGAGGGCTGGAAAGGGAGGTGAGTCTAGGAAAGAAAGGAGGAAGACGTCTTATTCTCTTAAAGACTAGCAAGGTTACTGTTCAGGGTGTTTACCTGACACGCAGACTAAAATTGAAAAGTTGCTCTTAGTAGTCTTTGATAATAAATGTGTGATCTCTACCATTTTATAGTTAGTTTGGTGTCCTCATCTCTAGTAGTTTTATAAAAGCAACCCCATCAGGTTTTCAAATAAGAATTATTTGTAGAGAGAAATAAAGGTTTAATTTAATCACAGTTTAATCAGCGTGGAATTTCCATAATGGAAGGAAGAGATTAGCATTATTTTAAAATACTAGTTTGGAGAAACTTAGTTTAAAAAAAATAAAATGTTAAACTTTGTTTCACCCAATTACCTGTTTCTCTTTTTTTGCAGCTTGCCAATGTTTACAGTTCTGAGAAGGTTCTCCATCCTGTTTACAATGTTTGCTGAAGGAGTTTTACTCAAGTGAGCTAAATTTCTAATATATCCAGTCTTTAACCAACTTTAGTCACCTTGAAAAGCTGCCCAGCATACATGAGATATTAAAATTATTTGTCTTGTTTCTACTTTATCTTTTGAGACGTTTAGGCAACTTTCTTCCTTTGCTGTAGGAATTGATAGTTTATGGGAGCAGTAATTGGGAATGTTACGAAGGAAACCTGTCTGAACGTAAGATGTACTTTCCAGAATTCGTATACCTACTGCTGCCGCTGGGTGCAGCCGGGTCAGAAGCACCAGCATAGGTTTTCAATAGTGTTCACGTCTTGGCTGCTTTTATCACGAACATGTGAGACCCTTTTCTACTTAAAGAAATTCTGATTTGAAAAGTTCAAATGCATTAATAATCACAAATGAGAAGAATAAGAAAAAAATGAGTATGCTTATTTATATAACAAAATAAGTTTTTGCTTCATCAAAGGGGTTCTTTTTTTCTTTAATTGAGTTATTGATAGGTTACAATCTTGTGAAATTTCAGTTGTACATTAATGTTTGTCATTCGTGTTGTAGGTGCACCACTTCACCCTTTGTGCCCACCCCCCACCCCACCTTTCCCCTGGTATCCACTAAACTGTTCTTAGTCCATAATTTTAAATTCCTCATATGAGTGGAGTCATACACAGATTATCTTTCTCTCGCTGGCTTATTTCACTTAACGTAATTCTCTCAAGGTCCATCCATTTTATTGCAAATGGAATGATTTTGTTCTGTTTTGCAGCTGAGTAGTATTCCATTGTATATATGTACCACATCTTCTTTATCCATTCGTCTGTTGATGGGCACTTAGGTTGCTTCCATGTCTTGGCTATTGTCAACAGTGCTGCAGTAAACATTGGGGTGCATAGGACTTTTGGGATTGCTGACTTCAAGCTCTTTGGATAAATACCCAGTAGTGGGATGGCTGGATCGTATGGTATTTCTATTTTTAGTTTTTTGAGGAATCTCCATACTGTTTTCCATAGTGGCTGCACCAGTTTGTATTCCCACCAGCAGTGTATGAGGGTTCCTTTTTCTCCGCAACCTCTCCAACATTTGTTGCTATTAGTTTTAGATATTTTGTCATTCTAACGGGTGTAAGGTGATATCTTAGTGTAGTTTTGATTTGCATTTCCTTGATGATCAGCGAGGATGAGCATCTTTTCATGTGCCTATTGGCCATCCGTATATCTTCTTTGGAGAAATGTCTGTTCATGTCTCCAGCTCAAAGGGGTTCTTTTAAACATCCAATCTCTTGGAAACGTTTTTCCAGTTCCTTCTAAACATTATCCATTCCTCGGAAACATGATTGTTTATAGGTTTATTAAAGAAAACATCATATGTTTTTTGCTTGTGTTCTAAAGTGAGTCTGTGAATAACTGAAGTCACATTTATATATTAATTGTTTTATTTTGTAGGAAGACTTTTTCTTGGGGTATCAAGATGACTGTATTTGCGATGATTATTGGAGCTTTCGTAGCTGCCAGGTAAGATGTGGGCCTGTGTAAAACCTATGAGAGCACATTAGAAAGTATCAATAGTTATTCATAATAAATGACCATTTACCAATAAAGAGAATTTTTTATAGGCTGGATAAGAATCATGTCTTGAAAAGCATCCAAAAGGCTCTTCAAAAAGCTAAATCTTGGGGGCCAGCCCAGTGGCCGAGTGGTTAAAGTTCTGCATGCTCTGCTTTGGTGGCCTGGGTTCATGGTTTTGCATCCTGGGTGTGGACCTACTCTGCTCATCAGCCATGCTTTGGAGGCATTGCACATACAAAGTAGAGGAAGATTGGCACAGATGTTAGCTCAGGGCTAATCTTCCTCAAGTGAAAAAAGAGGAGGATTAGCAACAGATGTTAGGGTGAATCTTCCTCACCAAAAAAAAAAAAGACTACATCTTTTTGGTTGTATTAAGAGCAAGCCAGGCAAAATGAGATTATTAGGATTTTTAAAAGTTAAATTCATGTAATTTAGCGTTTATTTTACCATCTTCTGCTTATTGGGCACATACCATGTGCCATACAATATGTTCAGCATTTTACACATATTTATGTATTCTTCACAACAACTCTGAAAGATATGGGTATAGTTTTCCTATTTTATAGTTGAGGAAACTAAAACCTAAGTTCAAAGACTTTCTCAAGGTCACACAGCCAGCACACCGCAGAGCTGGAATTTGAACCTATGCCTGCCTCCAGAGCCTGCACTTTCATAGCTCTCGGGGCATTCTTTTACTTTGCATGCTGGTAAAGAAAATAGTGTCTCATAAAAGGCAAATGACCAGGAATTATTTGCCTTGGGGAATAGTAAATAATAGAATTGCTTTATTTGGCCTCACTTAAGATATATCACAAAAGCCATAACTTAGATATTCTATTAAATTATTAAAGCTTTTTCCATTGTTCTTACGTTTTAGTTTTAAAATGAGTGGAGAAAATGTATACCCAAAAACTGAGAAAGTTAAAATGATGGCCAGAAGCCTTCTCCAACATTTTGCTTTTCCCAGGGCCTGCATATGTGGGTTCGCTAATGCCACAAACTCTGTGGGACGTGTATTTTCCGTCTGGGAGTTCAGTGTGCTATTGGATTGGCTCATTCATCATATCCCTGTGGTGTAGGTGGGGGGAAAGTATTATAAGTCAAGTCCTCTTCCACCCTAAATCTCCAAGTGAAATTTTGTTCCTAAAAACAGAGGCTAGAACAGTTGGTTACTAGAGTTTTGTCGTGTAGCTGACTGAATCTGTCTAGGCAGCACTGCTTCCTTGGAGCAAAATTCTACCCGAGGCCCCTCCCTTTCTTTTTAGAGCTGCCCTGCTTGTCTTTGAAGCATTTCCTTGAAGCTGGTGGGATGCAAAATTGGGGCAAACAACAGGAGTTCCTCAGGGCTAACTGGCCTGCAGAGAGTTTCTGAGGAGGAATGCTCTCTGGACCAGCCTTGTCTCAATGAGAACCTTTTGCTTCCGAAAGAGACTGGGAGGAAGGGAGTCTGAAGTTAGAGGGACCTCAGGCTGCTTGGAAGAGCAGGTGTGCGTTAGTTAGGCTGTTTCTGCCTCAAATGGCAGTGGCTTGAAGCGCCTCAGAAGCCTCGTTCCATGTGGTAGTTTAGCTACAAATGTGTAGTGTCTTTGTAAAATGACAGAATGTGAGGCCGCTATTTTAGCTAGGGTGCTAAAGTATGCTGAGGGCTTACTTTACTGAGATTTTCATTTATTCTGTTCAACTTACTAAGTTCTTATCGTGTGCTTGGTGTTCCGCTAAATACTAGAAAACTTCAGTTTCCCTAATCCTGCCAGTTATACCTCATATGCAATTATTTAAGTATTTGAGTTCATGCTGTGTGCTTCGACACTGTTGTAGCTTCATCTTGATTAGGACTAACCGCGATCCACACTTCAGAAATGCCACCCAGGGGGCCAGCCCGGTGGCACAGCAGTTAAATTCACACATTCCGCTTCGGCGACCTGGGGTTCCCCAGTTCGGATCCCGGGTGTGGACATGGCACCACTTGGCAAGCCATGCTGTGGTAGGCGTCCCACACATAAAGTAGAGGAAGATGGGCACGGATGTGAGCTCAGGGCCAGCCTTCCTCAGTAAAAAGAGGAGGATTGGCAGCAGTTAGCTCAGGGCTCATCTTCCTCAAAAAAAAAAAAAAAAAAAAGAAATGCTACCCAGTGGCCCAACCACCTTTGCAAGGTAGTCCTACCTGTTATGTGACCCTTGGGAAAATCACGTTAACAACTTTGTCTTTCAGTTTCTTTGTCTGTGAAATTGACCTCTGATGCCTTCTGCCTGCTTCAGGTGGATTGTAATGGTGAATTTGGTTGCTGCTTGTTGTTTGCTGACTCAATTTAGAGCAGTGTGCTATTAGCTGACATGATTGGTTATTGCTAATTTTTGTGTTTAAATGCTAGTGCTCTCATTTCTGAATACTCCCTTATTAAGTATGAAATTGCACACTGTAACCAGGAATCAAGAAATACCAGCAGCTGATAAAATGCCTGATGTTCACTTACCTAGATAACAATATGTTCTTGCAAATATTGTAGTTCAGACCTATCTAAAATTAAATGCACGTCCATTAAATGTAACTTGTTATTAAAGTGTTCCTTATGTTTTGCAGCTCTGACTTGGCATTTGATCTGGAAGGATATGTTTTTATTCTGATAAACGATGTCCTGACAGCAGCAAATGGTGCATACGTAAAGCAAAAATTAGATTCAAAAGTAGGTAGCAATTTAAAGCTTCTTTAAGACATGGTTATTGATGTTAGGAATGGTAATATCAAGTCATCGGGGGAAAGTGAGGAATAAAGAAAAATACTTAGAAGGGATGGGAAAGACGGGATCTCTGAGGGTAGAATGCCTGTAATTTGATGCTCATGTAAGAAACTTTATTTTTCAATTAATGAATTAGCAATTAGATTTAACTCTTGGCTTTTCTGGAAGGCATTGGGTGAATGTTGACTTTGAGTGAGATAGGGGTGTTAGTAACGAGTGCTCTTGAGAGAAAAGTGTCATGATGTTCATGGCTGTGTTCTACAGGACTTGGTGAGGGGCCTGGGCAAGAGAGAGATAACTGGAAGCTCTCGAGCCGATTGAGGAGAAGTGGGTGTTGGAAGGGGCACAGAACAAGATGGACTGCATATTTGTCCTACAAGCAGGGAGCACTGGGGTCGCTGTCTCTCTCGGGGCAACGCCAGTTCCCCGGCCTCCATCTCTTAGGCATGAGCTCTGTGTGCCCAGCTACTTTCCCTCAACCTGCAGTGTGCTCACAAAGGCTTTCCAGATAGCTTTTGTTTGCTTGCGATATGCTTTGAATATAGACACGCTCAGTTTTAGTTTTAGATCAAGCCAGGCCACCAGAAAGCTTGAGTACCTGAGCCACATTGCTCTTGCTGCATTGTGGTGTGAGCATATGTCGTTGTCACAAGAAGCTCTGTGGCGCTCAGCTCTGATATCATCAGGTCGTTGTAGAAGGAGTTGTTCTTTCTCTCATCCTGTGTCCTATATAAGGACCCACATGAGATATTTATCGTAGATGGCACCATAGTTTTTCCTGAGCAGCTGGTGTGTTTTTAATCTCTTCTTTAAGTCTTGTAACTGACCATGGCTTTATCTCATTTTCCTGCTCATGTTTTCCCTTCAGTCAGATAACCTGTTGGCTTGGTTTTTGGTGTGCTCTGTTGTATGTACAGTATTTCTGAAACTCAGGGCCTTTCTTGGAGCTCAGATCATCCCCTCCCTACTCAACAGTAGTGTTGGTATCGAGTTTGTATCGTCTCGGTGGGGGCTTTGCCCTCTCCTGAAAGAACCGTACCATGCATGGCCATCCCGGGAGCTTTCCTTATTCTCAGAGAATCTTTATTTTGAATATCCTTGAAGAGCTGGGGTCAGTGTAGATCTGGTTCTAACAAATTTTCTTTAAATATGCCTTTCATGTCTTTTTCTCCATTTATTTGCCTTGCTGGCTCTCTAAGATAATTGCATTTTAGTGGAAGCTACTATTAAAACATTTCATCTTTTTGAAATAGAGAAAAGGGAGCAGTTAGAGGCTTAGTTCTACTCTGTTTTTTCCTTCAGCCCATTTGCTGCTTTGGAAAATAGGTATGAATAGTAACATTTCATTTGTCAGGCAGCCTCGGTTATCTAAACAGTGCTGTCCAATAGAAGTTTCTCTGATGATGGAAATTTTCTGTGTCTCTGCTGCCATTAACAGCAGCCACTAGCCCCATGTGGCTGTCGAGCACTTGATAAGTGACTGGCACAACTGAGGAACTGAATTAGTAGTTTAATGTAATTAAGTTGAAATAGCAGCCTAGGGCTAGTGGCCGCTGTGTTGGACAGCACATTCTAGGGTACATCCTAGAACCTGGAAGAAAGCAGAGAGAGTTTCTGAGTATTTTATTCCCGGGAGAGCTCCATAGTTCCTCACTCAGAAGTAACTTAAGACTGACTCGTATAGGAACTTTTGAGCATATTGATCTGCTTTTCATAGTTTATGGATTGGGAGCAACACATTGGAAGCTGGAATTCTGTTTAGAGGCACAGAGGCTTCCAGTAGTCTGAAAGGTCAGCCAACAACAGGTCAGAAATAAACAGGGCACTGTAGAAGTCCAATGGAAGGGCTCAAAAACGATTCAGGGGCCATTAGACGGTGTTGAGGGCAGCACCATAGAAGAACACGGTGCAGGAACACAGGTTTGTGTCGATGCCTAACCTAAGCTTTATCCATGTACTCAGTGTAAGAAGGCAGGGAAAAAGGTACTCAAAACAAGTTAAAATGTGAAAAGAAAAACAACAGTTTGGCATTTAAGTTTTTGCTGTTTGTCAGGTGTGTGTGTGTGTGTGTGGACATCCTCTCCTTCCTGGATAACACCCTTGTCTCTGGCTGACTGGGCACCTGTTGTTAAAGGCTGTTTTGTCCTGGTCTGGCTTTTTTCTTGCTGCCCTAGGGATGAGGCACACTTTCACTGATGCTTGTGGTGGCCGGAAGCCGTCGGTTATTTGGTTTATCCAAGAGGCAGTGTGGCCATACCGAGACGCATTTAGTAAAGCCGGAGTTTTAGTGCATACATAGTTTCAGGACTGCTCATAATCATCGTCCTTTCAGCGTGAGTCATCGGGCAGAAAGTTAGTGCCGCATTTCAGACTGAACGTAGCTGTTGCATTTAAAGCATTTTTAACTTCAAAGCAGTCACGCTAGTAACAGATTTATGGTAGAAGTAGTAGAAACATGGATAATCGAGAGGAAGAAAACTAAGTCTGTAATCCTACCGTCAGGTGAGAAGCAGTGTTCTGGCGGATGTCCTTCAGTGTGTGCACATGGACACACTCAACTGTGGAAAACTTTAAACAAGGGGGATGATGCGTGTTTCCTAACCTATATTTTGTTTAGTGCTGTTTCATGAACACATTTCCTTGTCAGTCGGTATTATTAAACGTTTTTAGTGGTTGCATACTGTTTCATTATGTAGTTATGTGACAGCCTAATCAACTAGTTTTCTCTCGTTGGGTATTTGTTTCTAGTTTCTCGAAGCTGCTTTTGAGAAGCAGTTTGACTTTTCCCATCTTTCAGTGATCTTTCAGTCACAGAAGTTAGTCAGGTATCGCCTTCTCCTCTCTCCTCCAAACTCTGGCCTCCTTTTTCGGCGACTCTGCTTCCTGCTGAGTGTCTCAGGCATGTGAGAATCAGAGTGGACCCAGCGGTCTCATAGGCTCCCTGTGTTTCAAGACGTGTGTGGTCCTTCGTTGCTCCCCAGTAGCTGAGGGCGCAACTAGTCATCCTGTGTTTTGGGAGTTGTGGATACCGTAATCTTCATCTGCGTTGTGGCTCACTTGCATGTTGTCAGAAATACTTCACTGGGAAGCTCTGTGTCTGTGTTGGTCTAGGTATGACTCTGTGTGCCTGGATCTGTCCTTCTGTCTCTCCTAAATGGCCTCTGTTATGGTTCCGAAAAGCCCATGACTGACTGATGACTTGAGTCCATTCTGGAAAGGGACGGGCCACAGGGGTGTGTGTCTATAGAGCTGTGTGTGTGTGTTCGGAAAAACGTCTTCCCCACTTGCTGTTTTGAGGCAGCAAGTTGATGTCATTTTTATTTCTCTGATCTTAAGCACTCAAGGAATTTATTTCAAATGAATTTAAAATCTTGTAAGTTTGCTTTTTTGTTTGTTTTGAAAGCTTAGGTGATCAATGTCTGCAAAACTTCTGACTTGACTAATTTGCTGTGTATTTTGTAGGGGAGGGGGGTGTGTGTGTGTGCGTGTGCGTGTAATGGGGGTGACACTCTGTATGGACTTGAGTATTTCTATCTGCTAGAGCCAAATGAAACAGCTAATTATGTCCTGTCCTAGGAGCTGGGAAAGTACGGTCTGCTCTATTACAATGCTCTGTTCATGATTCTGCCCACCCTGGCCATCGCGTATTTTACAGGAGATGCGCAAAAGGTAAGACTTTCTAATTATGGTTCAATGGCTTATGTTTTTGAATTGTATTATTATTTACGACCAGAAGATAGACTGGGGGGTTGTTAAAAAGAATGTGCTTCTTAAGTGTCCAAAACCAGAATTTACTTTTTAGCTTGCTGATGTCATGCTAACCTTTTCTCTTGGCGTAAGTATTGGATAGTCCTAAAATCGCTCAGAATAGCTCTGGCTGTCAGTGTAAAAATAGCGCCTGCTAGCTGGTGCCCTTCTCTTCTGTGCCAGCAGGACAGAGGAAGGGAACTCTTACATTTCTTCTAAACTGCAAAATAGGAGCAGTCACGAACCATTCTTGAGAAACGAAAAATCCTGAAATAGCAGAATTCTTCAAACCCAGACAAAATGCTAGGCTCAAATCTCTTGAGCTCTGTTTTTTGCACAGTTTTCACCTGGCTTAAATCCCAAGCTGGTTTTTTCCCTCAGGAGCTATTTAGCACTTGTGTGGCGACTTAACCATATAAATAGCAACTAATAGAAGAGTTTACTCTTTCTGCAAATGTTTAGCCAAATAAATCCAGAATAGAGGAGCAAAATAAATCCAGACAAGAGTTTTTTCTCTAAAACAAGCTCGTATTCATAGGAGAAAAATTGATACCATTTTGTTAGAATTCACACAGTTTTGCAAACTAAATGGAAATCTAGAATTCTGCCAAGGATTTCTGTCCCAAGAGTCCGTCTAGCGATTCTTCTGGCGAGTAGTTTCTTCAGAATAAATGTGTTGGTTATTTACTCTAATGACAGTGACAATTCCCACAAACCAGTGGGAGCCGGAATAAAGAGAAGAGGTTTTTGAAAGTAGTTAGACTGTAAAAAATTGTTCTTGCATCAAAGGCAGGACAGGAGTGACTGCTTATAAAGCTGTTTTGTGTTTTCATCAAGAACTCTTTCTTTTAAAAAACTGGCATAGGTCACCTGGAACATGTGTCAGTGTTTTAATGAACTGTGACCTGGCTGCCAGCATGCCTAAGAATGGCTCCAAAGTAGGACACAGAGCTATTGCTCTAATAGAGGGTGTTGAATAAGTATCCTGTGGCTTTGAAAAAAGTGGGAAGAGAAACTAACATCAATTGATTCCCTGTTATGTGCTGGTCACTTTGTGTACGTAATAAAATGTAGTCCCCATAATGCCCTAGAACAGTGGAATTATCCCTATTTTACCAGTGTGGCAGTAGAGGTTCAGAGAGACTGAGTAGCTTGCCCAGTGTCGTACTGTTGGTGGGTAGTAGAGTCAGGATTTGAACCTAAGCCTGACTCCAGAGGCCGTGGTCTTTCCTCAGTGTTCTGCCTCCCTTTCGAAGTGTCTGGCAGGAGCACCCCTCGCTCTGGCTTTGGGGCAAGAATGAATGTGAAATAGCCAGGCCGCTCATGGCAGCACAGAGGGTTCAGAATCTTGAGGCCAATCTGCACTTGGGAAAGTTGGAAGAATTAATGGGGTTAGGTATTCTACAGACTTGGCAAAGGTAGAATTTTCATTAACTTGAAACTTTGACTAGTGGCTTGTAGCTACTTGAAAAAATTGACCAAGGAAAATATTTCTTCATTCCTGAGTAATGATCATTTATCTAGAAGTAATCTGCCAGGTTGTAGCATAATTCATGCATATTTCAAAGTTCAGTAACACACATTCAATTTGAGATGCTTCAGTATAATTAAGAAGGTTTATTCATAGTGGAAAAAATTACTTTGTCGGCTATATTAGGATGAGATTTAGGTTTTTCTCTTACTCTTTTTTTTTTTTTTAAGCAGAGGAGTCGGATTTGAGTGATCTTTTTGTTTTTCCCAATGAAAGTGCCAGGCAGAGTTCAAAAAGGTTTATTTGGAAGAATAATGGTTTTTAAGAATGACAGAATTCGTCTAGGTACTTTGAAGGTGGAATGATAGATTAATTATGGAAGCTGAACTCACTGCTGTGTAATCAAACCCCATCGGTGTTTTGGGTTTCACATACATTTTTCTTCATCCTCACTCTTATTAGTAATTAACGTGGTTCTTATAAAACATTTAGTGGGGTGTAGATGGGCACACTGGCTAGCAGTCTTGCCATCTCATGCTCTTTTTCTTAACATTCTTTCCTTAACCTGCTCTGCCTCTAACAATCTCCAATGGTTATTAAGTGCTATTGTGTGTCTCACAGTGCTAGGTGATAAGGCTCAGGTGATAAGAAAAAAGAAGATGGCTTAGATGGTGTTCTTGCTTTTGAGGACCATACGGTTGTCTTGGGGAGCAGCCTTGTCAACATCAGAGCAATGAACTGTTACGAGTTCTGCGGGAGAAGTGTTTCAGGGGCATTGTTGGGTGTAAAATGGAAGTGGGTCAGTTCTTTCTCCTTGTTGGGGATGGATGCCTCATGGAGCTTTGCCTACAAACAAAATTAAAATATGAGTGATGTGAATAATTAGTATTGTTTTGGGAGGCTGTGAATTAAACTTGAAACTTAGAAAGTGAGAGTTCTAAGTTTGTCACTGTTCCTAAATTTCTTGTAAGCTTATGAGACAAGTCACTACGATTTCATTCTATGTTCAGTTTAGATTGGTGTTTCTAAGCATCTTTCTTATGCTAAGAAAGCCCTGGGCCAAGTTCTCTTGGGAATATGTGAGAAAGAGGAAACAGTCCTTCCCACATAAGGAAGACGTTTGGCGTGCTGCAGAGATGGCGTAAGATCTAGCACCAAAGTGCGTGCCTGTCAGTCAGTCCTGTAAGTGTTCAGGTTAGGAAGAAATCGGTGTGGGCTGAATAGCAAGACGGGCTTTTTAGGGGCTGGCCCCGTGGCCGAGTGGTTAAGTTCATGTGCTCCGCTTCCGTGGCCCAGGGTTTTGCTGGTTCGGATCCTGGGCGCTGACATGGCACTGCTCATCAGGCCATGTTGAGTCAGCGTCTCACAGCAGACCCAGAAGGACCTACAACTAGAATATACAAGTATGTACTGGGGGGCTTTGGGGAGAAGGAGGAGAAAAATAAGATTGGCAACAGATGTGAGCTCAGGTGCTCATCTTTAATAATAAAAAAAAAAGATTGGCTTTTTAGAGGAGCTGGGGCTTGGTTTTCTTATCCATCGAATGCAACAAGTACTGCTACCCTGTTCTGGGGGTGGTTGTCCGAGATGTAACTTAGAGAGGAGGCTGAGTGGCTTCCTGTTGTTAACCAGCACAGAGACAGTGGGTGGAGCCATGGGTGACCTGCTGTGTTCAGGAGGCTCGTAGAAGAGGTTGCAGTTCATTTCTTCCACTGGAAGGTTCTGTTTCTTAGTCATCAGTGGACTGTTGGTCCGAAGTCCTGGCAAGAGGGGTTCACATTACAGAGTGGGGTTTGTAGCAGGATTCAGGCGAGAGTTTTCTAGTAAGTCGGGTTCATTGTCCCTGTGTGTCTTTTAGACTTGTGCTTTATTCCAAAATATGCATACATATAAGTAGACAAACATTTGTGTATGTGCACATATTTTTTTAAGAGTAAACACTTGTGTGTGACAGTTTGTCTTTAAATAAAGCTCTTCCCGTATGAACAATCTGAGCCTGCTCCTGGCCTTTGGTAATACTTTACCTGGAGGGTGTGATGCCCTGTGCCTGACCGGATGCTTCCACGTACTCCTTTCCCTCATCCTCGTTGTCTGCCTGTGAGGTGGTTTGTGTGATTTATGGAGGGTGAGGACGTGCTTAAGGTTGCCCAGCGGCAGAGTTCCGCAGTAGAACCAGTCTGACTGACTCCAGATAGGTCCCTCCCTGGGTGCCTGGCTACATCTGTCTCTCAAAGCCCGTTGTTGCCTCCCTGACTTATTTTCCCTCCTACTGGGACTCCATGCAGGGCTTTCTCACAGACCAAGCGCTTGGGTGTGAGAAACGCTTCGCAGTAGTATTAGAAGTGGAGCCTGCAGCTTGGCCTTGTGGCCACTTAATTGTTAGAAATAATCATGTTTCTTTCATTCAGCTAATATTTATTGAGTGTCTATTATGTGTCAGGTGCTGTTCTAAGTTAAAAAAAAGAAAAGGCACGTCCCTGCTTTCAAGGAGCTTGCGTTCCCACGGGCAGAGATAGACTAGACATCGTTGTGTGCTGAGAGCTGTGTAGAGCCCGGAGACAGGAGAGGGGTGGGAAGTGCTGTTTGGGTAAGAAGGTTAGGGAAGGCGCTTCACCTGGGCAGACTCCGAGCTGAGTGGACTGGGGGACCCGATTGTGCGGCTCTTTGGGAGGAGTGAGCCAGGTCGAGGTGAGAGCAGGTTCTCAGTGGTGAGGCGGGAGTGTCAGCTGGTTCACAGGGAGCATTTTCGGAATAGGGAGATGCCAGGAAAAGTCAAGGTGGGCCTTGAAGGATGTGGAGGAAGAGAAGCAAAGGGAGTGCTCTAGGTTGACTAATAGCAGGAGCACGGGCACAACTGTAAGACCGCTCTGCAGGGTGGTCAGGAGGTGGAGGTCAAGGACTGGGCACTGGGAGAGACCACAGTGAGCCTCTTATTTTCAGTAGTTCCAGCCTCTTATTTCACAGATGAGGAAACTGGGGGCCAAAGAGGGCTCAGGACCAGAACCCAGATCTCCTGACTCTACTGCTAGTGCTCTCGCCCTTCCCACCACATCACAGCCTGCTCCCTTCTCAGTTGGGACCAGTGCTAGACACAGGAATTTGAAATTGTGCAGATAGTGACAAATCCCTAAATTTTTGTGATGTAAGTGGTACAATGGAGAGACTTTGGGGCTGGAATGCAGACCAGCAGCCTCCAGTTCTGCCTTGACCGCTGTCTGACCCTGGACAAGTCCCTTCTGCTCTCTTCCCTGCTTTGTCGTGTGGAAACTGAGGATGTTGCATCAGCTGAGTTGGTTGGTTCTCTGGGTAGGGCCCTTTCCGGGGCTGAGATGGTTTCTGAGAAGTAGGACACATGCCAGTGTGGAGACCAGGCTGCTGTGCTGACAGTTGGGTGAGCAGCTGCTCCTGGGCTTCTGAGAACCCAGGCTAATAACTGCTCTCATCTGTTGGACCCCTGGCTGTCCCGGCCCTGGGCCATTTTGCATGGAAGCTCCCTATGTATTGAATGAAAAGATCTCCAAGATATGTTGTTAAATGAAAAAGCACGGTGTAACACAATGTGTATGGCATGCTACCTTTTGAGTAAAATAAAAAGGGAAAAACAAGAATATATACACAGGGGTGGGCCCTGTGGCTGAGTGGTTAAGTTCATGCGCTCTGCTTCAGCGCCTGGAGTTCACGGGTTCGGATCACGCATGTGGACCTACCCACTGCTCATCAAGCTATGCTGTGGCGGCGTCCCACATGGAAGAGCTAGATTGATGTACACCTGGGGTATACAACTATGTACTGGGGCTTTGGGGAGAAAAAAAAAGAAGATTGGCAACAGATGTCAGCTCAAGGCCAATCTTCCTCAAAAAAAACCACCAAAGAATATATAAACACATACCTTTTATTCACTTATTACTTAAGTAAAGAAACTCTGGAAGAATGCACATAAAACTGATAAAGTAACGGCCAATGTGTGTGTGTGAGAGAAGAGTAAGTAGAGAACAGGAACGGCAGGGAGACCTGTTTATCTTCTTATGTTGGATTGTAGAACCATGTGGATGTATTTTAGATTAAACCTTACAAAAGGAACAATAAAAAAAGATGAAGTTTTTCTATAAATAATATGACCATCCTGTGATGAATCATAAATTTAAAAATAACTGGGGGATGTGGGACAAATTAATTCGTTCTCATCATTCAGAGTGGCAAGCTCTTGACCCTGGATGCAAATGGAAGCAAAATCAGATCCCAATTATTTTCCCCAAAATCCCACTGTAAACCTCGTTGGCAGCGGAGGGAAGACTTCCCTCTGTTAGGACAGGAATCCCGTCCGAGGGCTCTGAAAGGTCAGCTCCCAGGGAGGCAGAGTGGTGCACGGCAGTTGATGGGGCTGACATAGCCTTTCAGCAGGAATTGAAGGCTGAAGAGGAAAACTAAATTACCATCAAAATGGAAAGGCAAGATCTAGACGAACAGCTCATCCCAGTGGATAATGATGCCAGTCCTTGGCCAGTCATCCTGAGAAACCAAACGTGTGTGTGTGTGTGTGTGTGAGATTAAAAAGTTTATTCAGGGTTCTCAAAGTCCTGGGATTTTGTGTGTGTGTGTGTAATTAAAAAGTTTATTCAGGGTTCTCAAAGTCCCGGGATTGCCAGAAACCAAAGAACCAATATATTCAGCATTCTGTTTTTTTAAAACATATGTCTTCTAACTTTAAAACGTTCTCCTTTTTTAAAAACTATGTATCCTGTAAAAGCCAGCTTACTGTTAATGAAAGATAGCTCGTTAACCCAGATAAGGGCGGAACAGGCATCAGTTGACTAATGACTTCCCGCAGTGTCAGTCAGGACACACTCTGTTTAAACTTGGTGGTGGCTGCCTCCTAAAGGGAGTGTCCACAGCACAGAGGCATGATTCACAGTCACAGGGGCTGGAACTGGCTTTCTGACAGCACACGCTGCTAGGTGTGCTCACGTCAGGATGGAGGAACAGACCCCTTGCTGTAGGTCTCACAAGGCCAGCACTGTAGGCCCTGGGACCTTGTGTAGTGTCTTCATTCTCTCGCTGGTTAAGTTACATGGCTCAGATGCGTTTTACAGAAGTTGCTGCACAGATTGTCTACCTGGAGGTGTCTCTCACTCAGCATAGCTGACTGAACAGTGAAGAATTTTTAGGCTGTTTAGCCTGTCTGAGTTATTAATCTTTTCTGGGTCACTCCGTGGACCATATTGACTTATTCCCAAACCCTGAATCCTTCTCTCCGCATAGACAGGTCCCTTCTGCCTTCTGGGCCCTGGCGTTCTCATACGTAAAACAAGTGGGTTGGGTTAGTTATTCTTTAGTTAGGAATGACTAGATCTACACTTTGCCTGTATATTGTTTGACTGACAAAGTAATGTTTTTAGCCATTCTTTCCTTTGAGGATATGTGTTTTTCAAATAAGAGTCAGTGACCCCATTGGTAAGCTGGAGTGTGTTTTGCCATGATACGTAGGTGTCACATAGGTGGCAGAGCCAGTGAAGATGTCTGAGTTCTGATTCATTGTCTGAGCTAGGAGCCGGGAAAGGGCAGGAGACACTGTGGCAAATGGCTACAGTAGTGCAGAGGATGGGGTGGTACCCAGGACCTCTGGCTCTATGAACTGACTTTCCCGGGGGCGCCAGGGAGCCATGCACGTCATCTGCACCACTGACATTATCTTCCGTCTTAGCAAGTTTCCTAGCAGTTTACTTTCTAGGATAAGGATTCCAGTTTTTTCTCAATAGTTTCTTGAGGAAAGAATTTTCAAAACAGAATGGTATCGTCAACCTTCTTCCTTTACCATGAAGTCCAAAGACTAAGTGGTTTATTTATTTTTAGACTTTATAGCGAGAAGGGAGGCACGAACACACACAGTGTCCCAGTCGTGCTCTGGATTTTACTGCTGGCAACTCTGCTTAGCAGATTTTCCTGGGAGTGAGAGTGGGTGCATCTAAGACTCAAGTGCGTGTTGAAATTACTCCGTGCTTCGTGCTACATTGGGGCGGCTAGTGGGCGCTAATGTGATCTTGTGCGCGTGGCAGATGTTGCCCAGTCGCACAGCGTGTTCTTGCTGAGCCTAGACATAGCCTCAGTCTGTTCCCTCAGACGGCGGTGCACACAACCAGAGTCAGTCCGGTAGAGCTGGTGCGTAGGGCAAAATCTGATTGTATTCCTGGACCAGATTTTATTGATTATGTCATTGATGATGTAGTCTTATTGCCTAATCTTACTCGGATACTCCCGTTCTCTCTCAGTTTCCTTAACCTAAGCAACTAAAGAGCATATGTTTTCATTAAGCCTTTTTTTCCCCAAATGTTTTTGTTTAACTGAAAGTTTCATTCAAACCAAATGCCTAGTTTTAGGAAGCGGTAGGTCCATATGAGCCATTTGCCCATTGATTATGCCACGTTCTCTTCACGCCTGTGCTGGGTGTTGGCCAGTAGTACTCCATTACACTGCCTGCACCTGTAGAGCCAGGGACTTTGTTCAAAACAGAGGGAAAGGGGGCCGGCCCCCTGGCCAAGTCGCTGAGTTTGCACACTCTATCTCCCTGGTTCGGATCCTGGGTGTGGACGTGGCACTGCTCGTCAGGCCACATTGAGGAGGCATCCCACATGCCACAGCCACAGGTGCTCACAACTACAATCTACAGCTATGTACTGGGGGGCTATGGGGAGAAGGAAAAAAAAGGAAGGGAATCCTGAAAAAGCATCTTTGTACATTCAGTCTGTAAGCACAGCCACCACTCAGCCAAGATTGAGGATGGCAGGGCTTGTGGCAGAGAGCCCTTCCAGTTCTGTGTCACAAGAATGACCATGCAGGTCATTTTCTGCACAATGGCTCTTTGTCAGCTTTCTCTAGAGGCAGAAGTTTTGTTTTAACTGTTTTTTTCCCTGATTAATAAAGTGCATGTTTACTGTGCCTTCTGTATTTCCTATCTCAGGGAGAAGAAAAATTCACTTGCGAATCTATCCCTGAAAGATAAAAGTGGTGGAAGTTTAAGTGAAGAATAATTTCTTCTGTATGTAAATTTTGTGTGCAGTTAAAGTGTCTGCCTTTCATTCTTTCACTCGATTCTCACAAGAGGCAGATGGAGCACACTGTTTCCCTGTTTGTAGCATAGGTGGAGGCTGAGGTTAAATGACTCTGATGGCCTCACAGAAAATTGATGGCAGTTTGACTTAGAACTCCACTTTTTGACTCAGTGATGCAGTAATCATAGCCATGTGGAGCCACCTAGGAGAAGAAATTCAGAACCTATTTCCTTGGTTTTCCCCAGGAGCACAGATAGAAAGATGGTAGGTGATGGAGCTGAAAGGTACTTACCAGCTGGATAGTTCTGGGGAAGTTACTTAACATTTCTGAGCCTGGAACACAATAGGCACTTAAAAAGCAGTAGCTTTGATTGTTTTTTAGCTATCCATATGGTAGGGAGAATGGTCTCTGTTGTTCTGTAGGACTGTTTGGGTCATAGTTATCCTACGCCGTAGTTTCAGATGGCTACAGCTTTTTCTTTTGCAGCCGAAGATCCATTCCTGTGGCAAAGCCGAGGAATGCCACGGGCTGCTGGCGCCATAGACTGGCTTTCCCCAGAGACAGGCCTGTTATTTAGGAAAGAAAAAGTCCCATGAGAATTATTTTTCTATTTTTGAATTTTATATAAATAGAGTCATGTCCATGAGATTTATTTTAATCTACAGATATAATTAGGTTCCCAAAGGAGACTGTGCAGTGTATATTTGGGTCATTTTTCTGAATACCATTTAATGCTCAGTGTGGAGAACCTTGGGCTTGAAGCAGATGCAAGTCTACCACGTATTAGCTGTGTTACCCAGAGTCAGTCTCGTGTTGTCTTCTGGGGGCAGGTCAGGCTCTGCCGGCCTCTACCTCTCGCGGCTGTCGTGGGAGTCAAATGCTGTGACGTGTGCAGGAGCACTTTGCAAGCGATAAAGCACTCCACAGTGTAAGGCAGTCCTTTTGTTGCTGCAGTTTGTTCCTTCGTTCTCAGCAAACCTGATCAACCATCTTCCGCGTGGTGCACCAAGGCCTGCCGTGGGGCCTGGCGCGGGACTGGGCCTTGGTCGATGTCCAGTTGTGCGTTGAAAGCAGAGGAGATGTTTAGAGCTAAAGGAGGAAGGAGCTCAGGTATATGGAGAGGTTTACTTGAGGTCTTTGCCAAATAACTGATTACTTTCCACTCCTAGGTCATTGATTAAAAAAATTAAAAAGTAATGTTTCTATGTAATAATTGACATCATTTATTGAACTGGACTCCTTCATGTCAGGCGCTGGCTCCTTACAGTTTCTAATTCTGACAACAGCCCTGCAAGATGGGCCTTATTCTTCCTCTTTTTATGTATGTGGAAACTAAGGTTCACGTAATCATCATGGTGCAGGACGACAGCTTACTCTCTTAGTGACTTTGTGGTGAAAGAATAGAGTAGCCAGGAAAGGAGGATCATTGGGAGTTGAGGAAGGTTCTTTGGCCTCAGATTTCTGTTATGTGTTTTAGCTTGGGTGAACTATCAGGCTGATCCAACATGCACGTTAGAACTGGAAGAAGCTTTAACATGCACCCAGTTTACCCTCCCTCCCAGCAGAGTCTGGCATAAAGAAGCGGTGGGGAGGTGGCACAGGGGACTGGGCTCCTGAACCCTGGGCACTGCTGCTTCAGGTACAGTGGCTCTTCCCGCAGGATATGAGTAACCTTTCCGAAGAGACTTCCGATGCCCATTTGCTGGTTGCTGGGTTATGCCATCTCTCTTCAAAGAAAAAAATTTAAACTTCTTGCAAAAACTGATGAGTTGTCTGCAGTTAAAATGACCTTTTACCATTACAAGAAAATTTAAAATTATGTAGGTTTAATATGAAACTTGGAATCTATTTAGTAGCACGTACAAGTGGGTGTGTGGATATATTAAAAAGCAAAGCACCGCTCATCTGCCTGTGGAAAATGATGCTGAACCACAGGTCATGGGTGTTAAGTCCACCTCAACTAGTATTTGTGCCTGACACTTCAGGTGCTTGGAGCTATGCAGAAGTGACACATGACACAGTCCCTGCTCTCAAGTGATTTATAGTCCTGCTGGTAGAGACTAGTCTCCTGGGTCCCAGGCCAGTGCTTTGTTGTGCTTTAATGATTTTTCATCAGACAGCAGGTTGTGTTTGTAGGTGTGAAAGAGCATAGCATGAGACTGTATGCATGAATTCTTTCATCTATTCTCCAGTCATCCAGCAGTTATTAGACACCTGCTGTTTGCTGATCATTTTGTTAAGCACTGTGGATAGAGATAAACCACCAAGGCATTCACAGTGTTTGGGTAGATAGTCATGTACATGCCTTATTAGTGATAAAGTGTCAGTATCTGCACAGTTGGGCAGGGAAGAGACTAATGTGCAGTGGAGGTTTTGTGCACAGCCTCCCAGTGGAAGCATTGTTTGAGATAGGATGTAATTCAAATCAGTAATTGAATGTGGTCTTTTGCTTCTGGCCATGATGGAATAACAGGGATGGGACCTACCTTCCTGCCTTAACCTACTAGAAACCCAAACATATGTGAATAATGGTTTTTAGACATTGGACAACAGGCAGTGAAGGATTGTTGAGAGAGAATGGATTAGAAAAAGAAAGATATAAAAAAGACCTAAATGGAACTTTTAGGGATGAAAAATACAATAATCTGAATTGAAAAATAAAGCAGAAGGTATTAAACAGCAGATTAGACACTGCAGAAGAAAAGATCAGTGAATTAAAGACATAGCAATAGAAACTGTCCAAGACAAAGCACATGGAAAAGAAAGACTGGAAAACAAATAAACAGATTATTAGTGACGTGGGATAATATTAGGCGATCCAACATGTGTGTGACTGTAGTCCTGAAAAAGGGTGAGGAGGGCCAGAAAATTGAAGAGTTAATGGCTGAGTTTTTCTAAATTTGATGAAAACTCTAAACCTACACGTACAAGGTCGTCAACAGATCTTAAGTAGAATAAATATAAAGGAAACTTATACCATTAAAGAGTGATGTTTCATAATGCTAAAAGGGTTAGCATATCCAGTGGGCTTAACAATCCTGAATGTGTATGTACGTGATGAGAAAGTTTCAAAATACGTGCAGTAAAAACTGATAGAATAGAAAAGATAAATAGGCCAACCTACAATTATAGTTGGAGATTTTAACATTCCTCTTTCAGTGATTGATAAAACAACAACTGAAGTTCATTAAGGATATAGAGGAGTTGAACACCATCGTTGACCAATTTGACTTAATTGACATTTATAGAACACTCCACTCAACAAGAACAGAATAGACATTCTTCTCAAGTGCACATGGAACATTTACCAAGATAAACTGTAGTCTGGGCCATAAAACAAGTGTTAACAATTTAACAGAATTGAAATCATACGAAATATGTTCCCTAACCAGAACAGAATTAAACTAGAAATTAATAACATATGGAAAACCCCCACATATTTGGAAATAAACCCACCCCCAACTAACAGGTCAAAGAAAAAAATTACAAAGAAAATTAGAAAATATTTTAAATTGAACGAAAATCAAAACACAACATAGCAAAATTTGTGGGATGCAGCTGAAGTATTACTTAGAGGGAAATCCGTAGATTAATGAAATTCATCTATTAGAAAAGAAGAATAGTTTAAAATCAGTGACGCAAGTCTCTCTCCCTTAAGAAACTAGAAAAAATGAGCAAATTAAACCCAAAGCAAACGTAAGAAAGGTAAGAGCAGAAATCAATGAAACAGAAAAGCAATAAAGAAATATCAATGAAACTAAAAGCTGGGTCTTTGAAAAGATCAATAAAATTGCTAAGCCATGGCTATTGATCAGGACAAAAAGTGAGAATACACAAATTACCAGTGACAGGAAAGAAAGAGGGATGTCATTACAGAGCCTGTGTATATTCAAGGATAATAAAGGAGTATTAGGAGCAACATATGCCCCAGACGCAGAAACTGAGGTGAAATGGACAAATTCTTGAAAAAGACAGACTACTAAAGCTCACACAAGAAGAGAGAGATAACCTCAATTAAATTAAATAGATAACTCTAGTTAATTAAAAGCCCTAGTTAGTTAGTAGGGCTACTTACCCTATTTTTATTAAAGAAATTGAATTTGTAGTTAAAAATCTTCCCCAAAAGAAAACTCTAGGCCCTCATCACTTCACTGGAGAATTGTACAAAATGTTTAAGGAAGAAATAATGCCAATTCTACATAAATTCTTCCAGAATATAGAAGAGCAGAGAACATTTCCCGATTCATTTTATGAGGCCAGCATTACCCTCTACCAAATGACAAAAACATTACCAGGGGGAGGAAAAAACTATAGTCCAAAAAAATACCAGCAGTATGTAAAAAGGGCAGTCTATCATGACCAAGTTGTGTTTACCTCAGGAATTAAAGTTAGTTTGACATTTGAAAGTCAATCCGTGCAGTTCACTATAATAGCAAGAGTAAAATAGAAGAACCATGTCAATAGATGGAGAAACTCTATTTGACAAATCTGACACCCATCATGAATTTAAAATTCTCAGCAAGCTAGGAATAGACGGGAACTTGCTCAACCTAATAAAAGCCATCTACCAAGAAAATCTGTTGCTAACATACTTAATGGTGAAAGACTGAATACCTTTTCACTAAGATTGAGAACAAGGTGAGGA
Organism: Equus quagga; assembly: GCF_021613505.1. Classification (NCBI taxonomy): domain Eukaryota; kingdom Metazoa; phylum Chordata; class Mammalia; order Perissodactyla; family Equidae; genus Equus; species Equus quagga. The sequence goes on along the minus strand of NC_060284.1, from coordinate 5,770,622 downwards.
TGTCCGCTCTTATATAATGTTCTATTCAACAATATACCAGAGGACCTAGTCAGTGCAGTAAGGTAAGAATAAGAGATCAAAAGTCATAGATTGGAAAGGGAGAAGTAAAAATGCCTCTATAAAAAGCATGATCTTATATTTAGAAAATCCTAAAGAATCTAGGAAAGAGTGATTAGAATTAATTAGTGTAGCAAGGTTGTGAGATACAAGGTCAGTAGATAAAAATCAACTGTACTTTGGTTCACCAGCAGTGAATACTTGGAAACTAAGTAAATAATACTGTTTACAGTAGCTTCAAAATTATGAAATACTCGGGAAAATTTAACAAAATATGTCAATACCTGTTACACTGAAAACTGCAAAACAGTATTGAGAGAAATTTAAAAAGACCTAAATAAATGATTTTTATATTTATGTGTGTTTATGAATTGAAAAACTTGATATTGTTAATTTGTCAGATCTCCCCATATTGATCTATAAATTCAACACAATCCCAATCCCAGAGCAGGATCTTTTGTTGAAATTGATAAACTGATTGTAAAATAGTCAAATCAATTTTGAAAAAGCACAGGGTTGGAGGATTTATCCTCCTTGATTTCAGGACTGCTTATAAAGCTACGGTAATTAAGACAGTGTGGTATTGGATTAAGGGTAGACAGAGATCCGTGGAACAGAACAGAGTCAGGAAATAGAAATAGACCGTGTGGTCAATTGTTTTCGTCGTGGGTGCCAAAATAAATCAATGAGGAAAGGATAATGTCTTCAACGGATGGTATTGGACCAATCTGATAGCTATATGCACAGAATGAACCTTGACTCTTACCTTAGGAAATACACAAAAATTAACTTGAAAAGTATTATGAGTTATGAGTTGCATTGTGCCCCCCCCCATTCATATGTTAAAATCCTAACCCCCAGCACCTCAGAATGTGACCTTATTTGGAAATAAGGTCGTTGTAGGTGTAATTTGTTAAGATGAAGTCATACTGTAGTGGGGTGGACCCCTAATCCAGTATCACTGGTGTGCTGATAAAAAGGGGACATTTGGGCACAGCCATGCACATAGTCAGAACGCCGTGTGAAGATGAAAGCAGACATCAGGTTGATGCCTCTACAAGCCAAGGAGCACTGAAGATGGCCAGCAAACCACTGGAAGCTAGGAGAGGGCCGGGAACAGATTCTCTGCCACACGCCTCGGGAGGAACCAACCCTGCTGACAGCTTGATCTTGAACTTCTGGCCTCCAGAACTGGGAGACAGTAGATTTCTGTGTTTAAGTCTCTCAGTTGGTGGCACTTTGTTATAGCAGCCCTCGCAGACTAATACAGAAAGCATCATAGACCCACTTGTAGAACTAAGAACCATAAAGCGAGCAGAAAACATGGGAGAAAGTCTGTGACTTTGGGTTAGACCCAGGTTTCATAGGAAAGTCATAAAAAGCAAGAATTATAAAAGACAAAATTGACAAGTTAGACAACATCGAAATTAAATTATTTTGCTTTTCAAAAGACACCAGTAAGATAGTGAAGAGGCAAGCCATAGACTGGGAGAAAATATGTGTAAAATCATATATATCATGTATATATGATTAAAGACTTGTATCCAGAATATATGTAAAGGAAAAACTCTTACAACTCTGTAATAAGAGAAATAACTCGAGTAAAGTTTGGAAAAGATTTGGACAGACGCTACACCCAACAAGCCATGCTGATGGACTCAGCCTCATTCTTCATGAGGGAGATGCAAATGAAAGTTACAGTGAGATACGTTTCCTTCCCCACTGGAAGGTCTGAGACAGTCCGAGTGCTGATGAGAGTGTAGAGCAGTGGGCTCTCCTCCGGTGCTGCTGGGAATGCACAGTGCTACAGCTACTCTGGAAGACCGGTGGCAGTTTCTTATAAGGTTAAACATACCTTTACTCAAAGAACCAGCCATCCCATTTTCCAGGTATTTACCCAAGAGAAATAAAAACGTGTCCACAGAGAGACGTACTCAGAGGTTCATTATAGCTTTATTGTTAGCAAGTCCTGAGAACAACCCAAATAAATGTCCAGTGACTGGTGACTAGATAAACCAATGGTGGTATGGCCATAAGATGGAATACTAATCAGCAGTAAAACGCGCGAATTACTGAGACAACAGCATGATTGAATCTCAGAAGCCTTCTGCCAAGTGAAAGAAGCTGGACATAAAAGACTACATACTGTAGAATCCCATTTACATGAAATTGTGGAACTGCAAACCGCAGAACTCTGGTGACAGAAAGTAGACCCCAGGCTCCCAGGGCTTGTAAATGGGGGAGGGCATGGACTGTAAGGGGATAGGAGGGGACTTTCTAGGGGGGTAAATATTTCTCTTTTTGTTCCAGTTACACTGCAATATAATTGACATATGGCATGGTGTACAGTGTGTTGCTTGAGATGCGCTCATATACTGCGAGATGATTGCCGCAGTAGTGTGGGCACCACTTCCACCCCCTCCCCTCATTAACTGTTTCTTTTTTTTATGGTGAGAACATTTCAGATCTACTCTCTTAGCAACTTTCAAGTATATCACAGTGTTGTTGACTGTAATAACCATGCCGTACATTAGATTCCCAGAACTTAGCCCTCTTATAACTGAAAGTGCGTATCCTTTGACCAACATCTCCCCATTTTGTCCACCCCACTGCCCCTGGCAACCGCCATTCTACTCCCTGTTTCTACAAGTTTGGCTTTTTTAAGATTCCACATATAAGTGAGATCATACAGTATTCATTTTTTTCTGTTTGACTTATCTCACTTTGCATAATTCCCTGAAGGTCTATCCATGTTGTTGCAAATGGCAGGATCTCCTTCTTTTTCATCGCAGAATAGTATTCCGTTGTATATATATCCCATTTTCTTCATCCGTTCATCTGTAGGTGGACACTTAAGTTGCGTCCATATCTTGGCTGTTGTGTGTAATGCTGCAGTGAACATGGGGTTGCAGAAGCTCTTGAGAGTCTGACTTCATTTCCATTGGATATATACCCAGAAATGAGATTGCTAGATCACATGGAAGTTCTATTTTTAATTTTTTGAGGAGCCTCCGTACTGTTCTCCACAGTGGCTGCCCCAGTTCACATTCCCACCAGCAGTGCCCCGCCTTCCCGTTTCTCCACCTCCTCTCCGACACTTGTCTCTCATGTTTTTGATAGTAGCCGTTCTGACAGGCATAAGGTGATATCTCATTATGGTTTTGATTTGCATTTCTCTGATGGTTCGTGATGTTGAGCACCTTTTCATGTACCTGTTTGGCCGTTTGTATGTCTTCTTTGGAAAAATGTCTACTTAGGTCTTCTGCCCATTTTTAATTGGATTATTTGGTTTTTTGCTGTTGAGTTGTATGAGTTCCTTATATATATTGGATGTTAACCCCTTCTCAGATAAATGGTTTGTACACATTTTTTTCCCATTGCCTTTTCATTCTGTTGATGTTTCTTTTGCCATGCAGAAGCTTTTTAGTGTGATGTACTCCTTCTTACTTATTTTGCTTTTGTTGTTTATGCTTTTGGTGTCATATCCAAAAAACTGTTTCCAAGACGAGTGTCAAGGATCTTTCCCCCTGTGTTTTCTCTTAGGAATTTTATGGTTTTAGGTTGGAATTTCTTTATCATGGTTGTAATGGTGGTTACATAGTATATACATTTGTCAAGACTCATTGAGGTATACACTTAAAATTGGTGAATTTTCCTTTTTATATGTTATGCCTCAACAAAGAAAGAACGTCTGCTGTTTTGTCAAGTGCTCTGTTAGGAATATGAGTAGCTAATGTGAAGTGGGTCCTTTCCCGGAGCTCACAGTCTGCAGACACAGTGGAGAAGGACCGCGGTTCAGAGAGATCAGAGCGTTGGAGAGAAGCACCGTAGGCACAGAGGAGGGAGTTCTGGATGAGGGGAAGCCCACAGAGTCGCTGCCTGAGTTTTAGCTTGTTGGGTGAACAAGAGTCAGATGAGTGTTGCGGGAAGGGCATTCCAGGCAAAGGCACTGAGTGTGAAACTGCGTGTTCTGTTTCATCAGCCACAAGGAGCTGGGTATTGCTGGAGCCCTGGAGCTCTGAGATTTATGTCCACATGGCCAGAATTGAAGCTGGACAGGTTGGCAGGGAGCTAAAAGGTGGACTGTTTCTCAAATTTGCTTATGAGCCTCATTGCAAGAGAAGTGGTGTACTTGAGAGGGACACCCTCCCTCTGGCTTAGAGTTGAGGTGATCAGTGCACCCTTTTATTTCTCTTCATTCCTTTCCTTTTGGCTTAAAAAACAAAACAACAACAAAAACCTTGCATTTACAATTAACTGTTTTAAAATAGTAATTCTCCCTGGAGAGACCTCAGCTGAATTTGTGTAACTCAGGCTGTCCTTGAGCTTTTACACATTCAGAGAGGAACTATGTGTTGATGTTTGAGAAAGCCTTTCAGACCAGCCGTCTGGGGGAGCTCTGAGACCACAGGATGTGGCTTGTGCCTACGGGCACATACCAGTCTCTTTGTACCAACAGGGAGCAGTGAGAAGCTCCCTCACATTACAGTTTGCAAAGGAGTGAATCTTCTGAAACTGCTTGTTGGTGCAACTCCATTTGTATGAAATTGTGGAACATGACTGTTGGTGGCGTGATGCGGAGAAGTGTGTGTGTGTGTGTGTGTCTAGTGGGAGTGGGTGCAGAGCTGGATTTTGACTCGTGACTGGAACAGCTGATTTTGAGGGCCTGCTCTAAAATCGGATGCTTTCTCGTGTATTACAGGCAATGGATTTTGAAGGCTGGGCCGACACCCTCTTTCTCCTGCAGTTTACACTCTCCTGTGTGATGGGGTAAGCCTTTTCTGCCTTGTTAGCAGGTGGTTTTCCTAGAGAAATTTCTTCTAGAGTCCTTTTGCCTCATTCCCCAGTATCCTATTCTGTCTCTTGATTGTGTCAGCATAGGATGTTAACCCCTCACATTCAGGTGATTTCACAGCCCTTGGGATTGTGGCCTCAGGGCTACTGAACTGATCTCAAAGTCATGCTTAGGATGGAGAAAATAAACTAGTATCTACCCAATAACCTAGTATGTGATAAGCACCATTATATTTCAACATGCGTTCTTTTATTTCATTCCTACATTAACTATTTTACAGATAGTGTTGCCCCTTACCTGTGAGAAAGCAGGCTCGGAACCCAGGTGAATTGTCTTAGTTTGTAGTTAGCAGGTGGCAGTGGCAGCCTTTGAATCGGGGGCCGTTTGACTGCTCTCTGCCGTGTTGTCTTCCCCTTAGAAGGGTGTGTGTGGAGGGCAAGTGCATGTCCTCTTCTCACCTCCATAGAGCTCTCACGTGTTCCTTCTTCAGCCATCCATCCAGGTGACATTTCTCCCTGGGTCTGGCACAGGCCTGGCACACGGTGAGAGGGTGCTTGAGACTAAAGTTGACAGGGCACCTTAGTACTGAGTCGGGCTCAGCAGCCTCAGTGTAAATCTGAGTTCCAGCGGCTGCCACGTAGTTGTTAAGGGAACCTAGATCCCTTCATGAAGTAGTTCTGATTTGGTTTTCTTCCATCTGTAAGACTCTCTCTGGCCTTCGCCCTGGTCCGGAGGTCCTGTTGTCCTCAGGGGAGGCGCACAGCCCAGCTGGGCTCTGTGTGCTCTGAGCTCTCTGTTTGGGTTAGAGGAGTAGGAGCATGATCTAAAAAGGGTACTCAGGGTTGTGAAGGATGGTCTCCAGATTTTGGTGAGGATAACTGGGAAAACACCTGGTCAGGAAATGCACATGTGTTTCTCTTTCGTGACATTTTAAAAGTCTGCAGCTGCGGAACATGCAGGCTGAGGTGGGGAAAGCTCACAGTCGGTGGTGGAAAGTGGCAGCCCGGCCAGCACTGGCCGTTTCTCTTGGCTACAGATTATTATGAAGTAAGCAGCTGGGTCTTACTTAGAAGATGCCTGTTCCTTCTGTGTTCCAGGTTTATCCTGATGTATGCCACAGTGCTCTGCACTCAGTATAATTCTGCTCTTACGACCACCATAGTTGGCTGTATTAAGGTGAGTTGAAAAAATACTGTTATCTTTTGGGTACCTGCTTTATTTGACACTTGTTCCTCTAAAATAAGTCTGGCTATGGCCTTAAGCCCCATAATCCTTATTTCCTCACATATTGTCTTGACAGTTTGACAGCTTGTGGTAATGGTTTCTGAAGCAATCTTTTAGAACTCGAGTGCACAGTCTCCACTTTCTGTCAGCTTAGCTCTGAGGAATGTGGGAAAAGGAGCGTGGGTTAGCGTGAGGACGGATTCGGCCTGCGTCAGACAGGGCAGACGGCGGCTCAGCACTGAGGCCTGTCCCTTTAACCTCTAGTGGGAACGGGTTTGTTCTCTGCCTCACTGGGTTCTGGCTGTTTTGTAGGGAAAGGATGCCTGCCAGAAGCTAATCAAGGGAGTGTTCCTCTGTGGGAGCCAAACCTTGAATGGGCCACTTTTAAAAGCTGACATTTCCAGTGATGTCATTTCCTCCTGATCATTCCATTTGAGGGAGGCTCATTTGTCATCAGCCAGGAGGGCCAAGTGCACTTGGAGATTGAGCTGAAGTTAGTGGCATGAAGCCCGAGGCCTCTCTCGTCGGACTTTGTGATTCTCATGCTTTAAGATCCGCAAGGCCACTGCGTGCCTCACTTCCACAGTGTTAGCAAGGGAGGCTGGCTCTCTAAAAGGTGAGGCCGAGGCAGATCCTTGGTCACCGGGAGGAGGTTGTGGTGCCCTTGGGACTTTCTGATGCCCCATCTGTCAGTGGTGAGGGGAGCAGTGGCAGAATAAGGTTTTACTGCCTCGCCATGTTGCCTCTGCACGCCTCATGCATGCTGCCCACCTCATGCGTACTGCCCACCTCATGCGTGCTGCCCACCTGACCTCTAGAAACTGGATTTGGGTTAAAACTCCACGAAGTCTGTGGCTTCAAATCATGGCATTGGAGAGTTTGTGTGAATAGAATTCTAAATTAAGCTGTAACAAGTGGGTTGTGTGAATTCCATGAAAGCTGGAGACAGTTCGTCTGCGTTCTGAGGCCTGGGCTGGCCGAGGCAGCTTTAGCCCCCGGACGGACGCGCTCTCAGCTCTGTTTGGTTATGTAAAGTGAACGCTTCCAGAGCACAGTGGATGGCTTGCATCTGCTGAAGGAGAACAGCAGGAACACAAGGAGCAGGGCAGTTCGTACTGTGTTTTTAGCCAAGGACAAGGATGGTGGGAAAGCCTGTGTTTAATGTTACTAATTCAGCCTCTTTGCTTAGACTTTTAGTGTACTTTATTGTTATAGCGTGGGGCACAACAATGTGTTCGTTAACATAGAGTCCAGTACTTTTCTTTTGATATCTCCTCCTCCCTATACTAGTCCAAGAACCCTATGGACTTAGTCCAAAGGGATCAGTTTACTTCCAAACTCTAGAGGGAGGGAATAAGCTCGATTGTCTGATTAGTTTACAGTTTCTGTGGCTTCTCACGCCTACTGGGGTCGCTGTCGAAGGACGGCTTGCACTTTCAGACATGTGGGATGCGCTGACGCCCTGGCCGGTCAGGGCCCCGGCCAGAGTGGGGCTTCTTCCGTTAGCCTCCCTGGGTCATTGTTCCCCCAGGGGCTTTAAGCCCATAAACCCTTGTGTCAGCATTCTGTGTTTCTCTTAAGTGTTGGGGGAAATTACTTAGGATAGCTAGTTAAAAGTGGAAATTCCTAGGCCTAACCCAGATATGTTGACTCAGAATCTCTAAAGTAGAGCCTGGAAATCATCGGTTTTGACACGGTTTCCAGGCGACTCTCAGGTGTGCTGGAATTTGAGAATTGCACTTAGTTTTGAACTAGCAGCGTGGACTCTTCTGAGCTTCCTGTAAGCTCTGCTTTGGGGATGTTGTGGTCTTTTCCTGATAGCAAACCTTGGTTAGGATGCCCTTATAACACACCCACAGTTTTTCTAACTTCTGACTGATTTTGAGCAACAAGGATTGGGTTCTCTGTTTTTTCCCCCGTCTAAAGTTCTCTGGGCAGTTTATGCAGATTGTTCGGCCCTCTCCCTGGATCTCTGCGTTCTGGGAGAAGTCCTGTTCCGCACTTTTTGGCTTGCTTACTGGCCTTGTTTACTGTTTCATGGGATTTAATTTTATTTTTTCCTCTCAAATACTAAGAAAATCCACTCTAAAGTAACTTGCTGTGTCCATCGCTAGGCCTAGAAGAGGCTGATGTAATTTTCAATGCTCTCTCAAAGGGCAACCCGTTATAAAAATAATTCTGAAGTTTGTTTTGACCTTTTTAAAACACTGTGGTGCTTTACTTTCTGCTTCAGAGGCCTAATCCAGGAGAGCCCAGGTACTTAAAATGCTTGTGACATTTACCGTTTATGGCAGTAACAGCAGAGGGAGGCAGGGACTCATGGATGTAAAGGAAAGGAGGTTGGGGAGAATTGAATAAAAGTTTAAACTTTGGAAAACTTTTATTTCACGTTTGTGGTCTGAGGGTAATTAAAAAGGAGCCAGATACGCCGAGATGTCGACAGCTGGCAGTTTAAGGGAGTCAGGAAAGGCGATTTTAGGAACCTACTTTAGGTGACTTCCTGTGTGTTTTTTAAGATAAATCAAGGAAGATTCCTCTAAAAACAGTCTTCAAGTTGGGGAACTCTGCTCCGTCCCCTTTCTCCTTTTCAAAAGATGCTGCCTGTGAGCAGGTCGTCCTCCTTCGTTCTGCCCTCACGAGGCGGTGGTTGTCCAGTGGGAGGTGACTGACTGTGCCTCACTGTTTTCCCCGGCAGCAGCAGCATCTTCTCTGTTGAGGTTCACGGTGTCAGCCCTGTCACGGGGCGGGGGACGTTTGATGGTCTTGTCAGTATTCTGCAGGATTGTGAACGCTTTCAGCTTCTGGAGAGAGAGCCTGAGAAGAGGCTGACCTCATGGTCTCCTTGTTAGTGTTCTTGCTCACGCTGCACTCATTTTAGGATCGGCAGGTTTTTGTTATTGTCTCTTTGTTTTTGTATTTTAAGGGTCGGTATTGGGTCATAGTGTGGATGAGTTTATGTGAATATTGAAAAAGCTCAGTTAAACCTATGTAACAGTATTGCCATTTTTCTTTTTAGAATATATTGATAACTTACATTGGAATGGTCTTTGGTGGAGATTATATTTTCACATGGACAAACTTCATTGGCTTAAATATCAGGTAGGTTAAAATATTTAAATGTAACCACTTTAACAAGTGGGGTTTGGATGCTCACATGATGTTGTAATAAGGTTGGGCTATTGATTGAATCCAGATTTGTTCACTGATTAAACAAACACTTGGGATGCTTACAATTGTGCTGTATATTTAATGTCAGTAGATGATGCTTTTTAAGAAAGGGGGAGAAAACGGTTCCATGTTCTGTGCACAGCATTTGGGGAATCTCTGGGAGTTGAGCTCCTTTTACTCAGCCTTCGGAGAAGAGTCCTTTATTTATTATGCTAGACGGCAGTGCAGTGTTCTCGAAAAAAGAGTGCGCTAAAGAGTACCAGCTCTGTTAGAATTGTTTTAGGTGTATCTGACCTTGGACAGGGCACTGCGTTTCTTTAGACTTTATCTTCATCACTGCCGAGGGTGACTCGTGTGATGGATCTTTCTCAGTTTGAGAATTTTGAATCTCATGGTTTTAAATACTATTGATATACTTAAAAATTCTCAAATTTGTCTTTGGGCTGGACCTCTGTCCTGAACTGTGACTTGTATAGCTAACAGTCTGCTTAATATCTCCAGCTGACATGGCCAAAACTGAACTTCTTATATTTCCTCCAAAGTCTGCTCCAGCCACAGCCTGTACATCTCACTTGATGGAGACTCCATCCTTCCAGCTGCTCAGTTCAGAAACCTGGGAGTCATCCCTGACTCTTGAGTGTTATGCCTGATATCCAGTGTGGTAGCCAGTTCTGGTGGCTCTGCCCCCAGAGTACACCGTCCAGAGCGCCATCTGCACTGGTCGCATCATCACCCAAACCACCACATCACTGTCCATGCTTTCACGCTTGTGTCCTTGCTTTACCTCATCCCCTTCCCCCAGTCAGTTCTCAACAGAGTAGAGAGTGTGTTTCTTGTAAAAGGTAAGTCAGAACATGTCACTCTTCTTTTTACCACCCCGTGCCCCCGTGGCTCTCCATGTCCCAGAGTCCTGACAAGGCACTCCAGGATCTGTTCCCTCGTTACCTCTCCGATTTCGGCCCCTGCTTCTTTTCTTCTGCCTGACTCCACTTCATCCACACAGACCTCCGTGATGTTTCTGTAGAGTGCTGGGCATGCTGTCTCTTAGGGCCTTTGGACAGGATGTTTCCTCTCCCTGGAGCACTGTTCTGCCAGATGCTTGCGTGGCTGTTTCCTCTACCCATGCACGTTTCTGCTCAAATATTCCCTCAAGGAAGTCTGTCCTGACCACCTGACTGAGAACTGCAGCCTGCCCTTCCCCTTCGGGTGCTCCCAAACCCTCTTACTCTGCCTTTCTGTTCGTCCTTTCCAGGGCACTTACTCTCTTTCTAATATACTGTATAATTTGCCCGTTCGTGTTTATTGCCTGTTTTCTGGCTGCCCTGCTAGGATGTGAGTTCCATGAGGGTCGTGATCTCTGCCTATATTGTCCACTGAAGTTTCCCCAGTTCCCAGAATGAATCCTGGTAGTTGCTTAATAAATAGGTGTGTAATGGATTCTATATGGATTGGTGAAAAAGCACTTGGAAACTACAGAACTCTCTCCTAGAATCTGGTGGTATCATCATTTTAATTTTCAGCAAGTTATATAACCTCTCTGAGCTTTTATTTTTTCAAATGTAAGCAAATGATAATACCTATTCTACCTTCCTTATGGATCAATATGAGAATTTAATACTAATATTATTACTTGGCTAATAATTCATTGTTGCCCTTTCCCTGACATTTATTTGCCACTATTGTTGTTTGTCTTTTAGAGGAAAAATCATTTGTTGTTTGTGGGGCAGGAGTTGGTGGGAGGGTGGGTGTGTGGACCTGAGGACGGCATGCTCCAGGAGGAGGGTGAGTGGTGCATCTCAGCCCAGTTCCCAGCTGCGGTCCTGATGCTTGCCGTCCCGGCGACTTTGAGTGAGCTGTTTATCTTTCTGAGCTTCAGTTTCCTTGTGTGTTGCAGATGAAGATACCTTTCTCTTTAGAGCTGATAGAATGAAATAATCTAATGAATGGAAGGTGCCTGATTCACTGGTTGCTCTCTATGCTTAGTAAATGTCAGTTTCTTTCATTAACGTCTGTGAGTAAGGGCCAGGATAAGAGGAGCAGCACAGTGAACTAGTTCTGATCTGGACGTGGCCAGTAATCTGGATTAAATCTGGATTGAAGAATCATATGACACCGTGTAGACCTGACTCAGAGATGTCTTGATTTTCTGTTTGTCCCCTTCAGGTACCATTTTGGCTTCACCAGAATGGAGCAAAAGCTTCTGTTTGCATTTTCAGATCTCTGCAGTTCAAGTCTCTTATAAGATAACACAGTGGCTTAGAAGAAAGGTTAGGTGTCTTTTCACATTGCAGGCTGTTTTAAAAACACTTCAGTGCCTGAGTATGTTGACTCTTAGAACTTAGGTCAGCCTGACATGTATCGAATCCAACATTTCGAGCATTCTCGCAGTGGAATTTCCTTTTGCGTCAGATCGTTCTGGCTAAACAGTACCATTTTGCTAGCAAGGTAGTTGATAATGATGTCATTGGTACTCTGTCCCTATGTAGTATTTTTAATAATTTGTAATTGCTGTCACGTTTTATTATAATCAATTTTACATGTCATGTCTAATCCCTGTTTCGTTATAAGGTTAGGGAGAAGGAAGTGATGTACTTAGCCAGTCAGCATTCCAATTATTTGCCGAGTTGGGAGTAGAATCCAGGTGACCTTGTGTTCAAATACTCTTTCCATTACAGTGTGCTTTTCAGCTTTTGTAAAGTATATATTGTCTAATTTTTTTTCACTTTTTCTCTTTAAAATGAAAATTATGGTTTTACTGTTTACTTTTTTTGACTTCCACTAGTTGGTAAGCAGACTCATAGGTTGTGGACATTACTTTTATTTTTTTTAGTGTAAAACCCAAACTTCAAGTGACTAATTACTAGATTTCACTTTGATTGGAAATGGTGTCGGTCTGTTCTTGGCTGACTGCACTTTGAAGGAAATCACTAATTGAACGGTATTCTTAAAGGATTCTGTGATTGAACCCAGATACGTCTCACTCCCTCCAACCTGCCCCGTGTCTGCTGTTTCAAGAAGAGTTTGAATAGCGCTCCTGGTCAGGTTCCAGTGCGGGAAGCCAGCGGTGTGCGCTGGTGGCTTCTCAGGCTCCATCCAGGTTTGATTCTGTGACCTGAGGAGGCTCTTTTCCGTAGGGCTCTCTTGGGAGCCTTGCTGTCCCCAGCCCCGTTAAAGGCCTCTTCCATGGCCGGTTGTGAGTGCTCCCCAGGCCCACAGCAGTGGAGGGGAGGACCCGGGGGGGCAGCGAAGGGTGGTGCGCGTGGGCGTGTGTGTGTCCGTCGGAGGCTGGGCTCGGGCCTGAGCAACACAGCCTTTCCGGGCAGCGCTTTGTCACTCAGAGCTGCCCAGGCTAGACTCTGAGAATCTCTGCAACTCATCTGTGTCTGGGATTCTTTTTTTTCTTCTGTTTTTTAAAAAAATTAATATATGATTTAAATACAATAAAAGTCGCCCCTTTAAAAAACAATCCAGCCTTCTAAAAATCAATAAAGCAATTATAATTTTAAAAAAGTCCCGCCTTTTTAGTGTACGGTTCTGCGAGTTTTGACAAATGCAGACAGTCATGTAACTACTGCTACCACGTTCAAGATATAAGACAGTTGTATACCTTCTAACCTCCCCATGTGCCGTTGCACTGACCTCTCCCCTGCCCTCAGCCCCTGACAAGGATCTGTTTTCTGTCCATTTCGTGTCCAGAATGTCATATAGTGATACATAACCTTAGGTAGCTTTTGGTCTGACTTCTTTCACTTAACGTGGCATTTGAGATTCTGCCTTGTTCTATATATATCAATAGTTTGTACCTTTTATTGCTGAGTATTATTCCATTAAGGATTTATCAGTTGTTTCTCCACTCACCAGCTGAAAGACATTTCGGTAGTTCCCAGTTTTAGCTGTTTTGTATTAGCTGCTAAAACATTTGCTTTGAAGTTTATGTGTGAACATAAGTATTCATTTCCCTTGGGTAAATACCTCAGAGTGGAATTCCTGGGTTGTATGGTAAGTGTGTGTTTAACTTTATAAGAAATTGCCAAACTATTTTCAAAAGTGTGCATAGCATTTTGAATAACCACCAGCCCTGTATGAGAGTTCCAGTTGCTCCACATCCTGCCCTTGGTGTTGTCACTTTGTTTTCTAAATTCTAGCGATTCAAATAGATTTTAGTGGTATCTCATTGTGGTTTTAGTTTTCCTCATGGTTAATGATGTTGAGTGTCTTTTCATGTGCTTATTTGCCATCTGTATATATTCTTTGGTAAAATGGCTCTTCAAATATTTTGCCCATTTTTTTTTTTTAAGATTTATTTTTTTCCTTTTTCTCCCCAAAGCCCCCCAGTACATAGTTGTATATTCTTCGTTGTAGGTCCTTCTAGTTGTGGCATGTGGGACGCTGCCTCAGCATGGTCTGATGAGCAGTGCCATGTCCGCGCCCAGGATTCCAACCAATGAAACACTGGGCCGCCTGCAGCGGAGCGCACGAACTTAATCACTCAGCCACGGGGCCAGCCCCTATTTTGCCCATTTTTTAAAAATTGGGTTATTTGTTTTCTTAATGAGTTTTGAGTGTTCTTTATATATTGTAGATACAAGTCCTTTATATGATATGTGATTTGCAAGTATTATTTTCCAGTCTGTGGCCTGTCTTTTCATTTTCTTAACAGTCTCTTTTGAAAAGCAAATTTTTAAAATTGTAGTAAAGTCTGATTTATCAGTTTTTTCTTGTATGGGTTGTGCTTTCAGTGTTGGATCTAAGAAATCTTTGCCTAAGCCAAAGTCACAAAGACTCTCTTCTATTTTCTTGTAGAAATTTTATAGTTTTGGGTTTAAAGTTAGTTATATAGCCTATGTGATGTGAGGTCTGGATGAAGATTCTTTTTATTGTGTGTATGTTTTTTAATATAAATATCCAATTATTCCACTACTTTTTGTCGAAAATACTATTCTTTGTTGAATTGACTAGTTCTTCATAACAGTCTTTGGAAGTTCTTTTATTATCAGTGTTTTATAAATGAGGGGGCCGAGGCTTCAAGAGGGTAGGTAAGTGGAGCACATCCTGGACATGTGCGATGAGCCTGTCTCAGTCTGCCAGGCACTGTGCTCTAGAGAGACACGATGCTTCCCTTGCATCTGCCAGCATCACACAGTGAGTAAGTCATGTCGTGAGGACTGTAACGAGATGTATTGGACTCCAGAGTCCAAGTTCTCACCTCTTAATGCATTGTCATTCACTAAATGACTTGAATGATTATAATGTCGCCTAGTAAATCATATGTGTATCCAACGCCGCTTTAGATTTTCAGCTATTTGGGGCCAGAAATCACTTGTCTTATTTAAAGTTGTGTCAGTGTTTATCAGTGCCTGGCCCATAATAGGCATTCAGCTAGTAATAATAGTAGCAAAATACTAGCCAGTGTTGTTTTTGTGTACTTGGCTAGGCATTGTCCTAGGTTCTCCGTACTCCGTCTTTATGACAGCCCTGTGAGGTAGATACTGTGAACATTCCGTTTCACAGAGGGGCTGAGAAACTGGCCCATGGTACCCAGCTGGTGAGTATCCAGTCTGTGATTTGCCCTCCCAGTCTTCTTTCTTAACCACAGTCTAGTGAATGGTGAAGAGATGACTGAATTATTGTCTTTTCGTATCCTTTCGTGATATGTCATCACACTGGTACATACTCAAGCCAGCCTCCTTTTGTGTGACAAAAACCATTTGACTGTAGCTTCTGAGGCCAAAGCAGGGTCTGCACAGCTCCGGGATGGGGCAGGGTGCAGTGCAGCCCGGAGTCGAGCTCCAGAGCTTCCTGAGGCCCTGGGACCAGCTGACTCTGTCCAGCACCTGAATCGACAGGTCCCTCATTTTGGACTCCTTTGCCTGTTTCCTTCGAAGTGAGTGTTGCTGCTTAGTTCCAGACTGCTTCTCCTCCTGCGTGGTTCCATCCTGGTAGACTCTCTTCTGGTTCCAGGCTTCTAAAGTAAGGACATAGCATTTCCTTGGCTCAGTGTCCTCTCGTTTGAAGTGAGAAAATGCCACGTTTTGATTTATCGGTTAGTTGCTGCTGATGGAACATCTCCTGGGCTATGTACAGAGTTTATTGTATTATATATAGCTGTTATATAACTGGCATCTCACTGGAATAACTTGCACTTTTGAATAGTAAGTACAGAGATTAGCTAGGCCTTGGTGATACCATAATTCCTGACAGCAGAACACTGAACTGGAATATAGCAAAAAATCAAGGCTCCGTTGCTGCCGCTGCCGCTCGTGAGCTGGAGTCGTCTGTCCTGATTCTGCCACTGCACCTCCCTGGTTCACCCTGACGCAGTCCTGTGGAAACTGCCCTGTGGCCAGCAGGTGTGAAGTTACTTTGCAGGAGACGTAAGACATTTGAAGGAGCTTCCTCCAGGTGTAGAAAACACGTAAAATACACGATCCTTTTAGTTCTGATGGCAGTCCTCCACCCACATTTTAGGGATTTTTCAGAGGCTGGAAAGAAACAGGAGTACACAGGTAGGGGAGAAAATGCGGGAAATGCTTGAGTGGTTTGAGCCCCAGGCTGAAGAGTAGGACTGAAGATGTCAAGAAAGCAAAGCAAGGGCTGTTTTTAAATATGTGAGAGATCCCCTCCTTTGCAAAAACCAGACAGTAAGACTAGGTAGGAAACAGTTTCTAGGCTTGTATTCTCTTTTCCCCTTACTGTTCTCTAGTGCAGTCTTTAAAAAAACCCCTACCTGTTTGTCCTTGGAGCCTCACCAGAATCCTCATCTTAAAGCGAGCGTTTGCCTGACTCACGTCAGTTAACGAAGCAAAGAATATTCTTGTCGGCCCATGAGTTCCAAAGAACATCAGAATGGGATTGGAGA
Organism: Equus quagga; assembly: GCF_021613505.1. Classification (NCBI taxonomy): domain Eukaryota; kingdom Metazoa; phylum Chordata; class Mammalia; order Perissodactyla; family Equidae; genus Equus; species Equus quagga. The sequence goes on along the minus strand of NC_060284.1, from coordinate 5,754,519 downwards.
GCCTTTTATTTTCTGAATTTCCTCCTGGGTAAATTCCTAAAACTCCCATGCAGATGGACTGGTCCCCATGGCGGCCAGACTCCTGTGACTCAGGTCCTTCTGCAGTACATGTCCAGACCAGCACTTACCCTGGAACGTAAAGGACGTGAACACGGGTCCGGAAGGCAGCAGGTGGGCGTTAGTGTTCCTTCAGCACCTGGTGCCTGATGCCACCACCTTTACGCTGTTGCCTCAGGTAAGCATCCCGAAGTTCACACGATCGTGCAGTCGAGGCTCAGAGAGGTGGAATAACTTCCCCAAGGTCACACAGCTACCATACTGAGAAGCAGAGCTGAGATTCTGACCCTGATCTGACTCAGTCTTCCTCAGGGTGTAGCCGCTTGTGGGCGCAGGGGTAAGAGATTAACCTGCCCCTCTTTGTTTGAAGGTTCCCAGAGTCTCCTTGCTTACCTCTGGCCTTACCGCTGATTCGTGTGGAGGCTCCTGCCTCTCGTGGGGCAGGGGGAGAATCAGAACTGTTGAGCCCCTTCTGTACGCGTGTGCAAGGGAGGGACTGCTTTGTGCCCTGAAGCCGCGGGCTAATTTTATCTTCAGGGAGTTTGTGATCCAGCTGTGAGGACTCATTTACTCGTAACAAACGTGTCCTAGAGACCTGCCACGTGCTGAACACCGCCTCAGGCAGTGGGGATAGAGCTGCTCTCAAAACTGTTGCCCTTTCTGGCGTCCCCTTGGTGGGGGAGACAGGATGAGCGAAGGTAACTGAGGGAGGTGATTGCTGGTGACAAGTGTCAGCCGTGGTAATAGTAATGGAGAGAGTAGAGCAGGGAAGGGGGCTGGCAGCCTCGCGGGGTGGGGGTGCTCCCTGAGACCTAGAAATGGAGGGAACGAGCCACACTGATTTCTGGAGGGAAGAGGAAATGAAAAGGCACTGAAGTGGGAGTGTGCCAGATGTGTACAAGTCACAAAGAGGAGGCCAGTGTGGCGGGAGTGGAGTGAGTGAAGCGAGATGGGCTGCAGAGGTAATGAGGCGGAAGGGCAGACTGAGGACCACCGTTAATAGATAGGAAGATGTGGGTGGATTTTAAATAGAGGAATGATGTGATCTGGCAGTTTTATTTTATTTTATTTTTGGTGAGGAAGATTGGCCCTGAGTTAACATCTGTGCCAGTCTTCCTCTGTTTTGTATGTGGGACGTGACCACAGCATGGCTTGATGAACGGTGTGTAGGTCTGCACCCGGGATCTGAACCCATGAACCCCAGGCCGCCGAAGCAGTGTGTGCGCACTTAACCACCATGCCACTGGGTCAGCCCTGTGACTTAGTTTTAATCGGCTCACTCTGGCCACTGTGTTGAGGTTAGATGAATAAGGAGAGAAAGTGTGAAATGATTATGTTAACAGCAGTGGCTTTCATTTATATAGGAATCATATGGCATTTATAATAACATTAGGCATTTATGTGGCATTAATAATAGCAGTGAGGAGGCATTTTCTATACATTCTCTCCAAAGAGCTTTCAACAGCTGTTGTCACACAAGCATTGCAAGGTAGCTGTGCAGACTGGCTCTGGTAATAAAGGTGGTGGTTGTCTCAGGAACTGAATCACACAGAGATTTGCTGGGAGGCGTTCACTGAAGAAAGGGTCCTTAGGCTAGGCCTTGACCAGTAGGTGGGACTTAGAGAGGTGGGCGAGAAGGGTGGGTATCCAGCCATGAGTGCTGTGGCAGCAGAAGCGTGGAGCTGGAAGTGCAGGTGGGAGGTGGGCAGCGGGTGCCCCAGGAGGGCCAGAGGAGGAGGTGTTGCACGAGGGTGACACTGGACAAGCAGACTGAGGCCACGTGTGGGAGGTCTCCTAGCAGAGGAAGAATGAGCGCCCAACCAGGAGACGCTCTGAGAGCTGCTGACAGGCCACAGGTGGTAGAGGTTAGGTCGAGGCTTGCTCACGCACAGACGGTAGAGGCCTGGTCGGGTTAACCAAAACCAGGAAGGCCTCCGAGCTGAGGGCTCCTTGGCTTCTGGGTGAACGGCTGTGGGGCCACGCGGAGTGGAGAAGCAGCTGCCACCACCGCCTTCTTCCTGCGTTCGGCAGGACCAGCCCTGCTGTGCTTGGCGCCTCGACTTGCACCTCTGTTGCGTGTCTGCTGTGTGCTGATTAACCTTTGAAGTGATCGCTTGTCCTGTTAGGTAATTTGAGTATGTAGCTTAGTTCAGTAGAATTTAATTCTCGCTTCAGTCCTGTACGAGTGGTGTTCTGCTCGCCGTTTCACAGATGAGAGAAGTAAGGCTCTGAGCGGTTGAGTAACTGCCTCCACGTCACAGACCTTTGTAGATGTCGGAGTACACAGTTATTTTGCTCCCCGCTGTGTCACCTCTGTGTTTCTCTCTGTTCAGGTTGGAAAGCTCTGGAAGGTGAGCAGTACAGAGGCAGTACAGCTGTGCTTTGTCTGGCTGGTGAGAAAGATGAGGAAGGACGCCCCAGTAGCTGCCCTCTGGGCGTAAGGGGGCGTCCCTCTCCACCGACGCAAGGATGTACCCGGGGGCCCGGCTTCGGTTATTGGGCAGGAGCTGTGTCTGTTAGGAAACAGCAGTAGGAGTCAAACTGTCTTGGTCCCTAGATTTTGATGTGGATGGACGTGTTTTACATCTGGAATATAAAAGGCAGGGGCTGACCTAAGAGGCGAGCTACGTGCTAGACTGACGTGTCCGCTACGGGGGAGATGGAGGCAGCGGCCCCTGGGCTCCTCCCGCCTGGCCTGGGGCGGCGTCCTGAAGGCATCTGTAGCATTGTAGGACGGATATCTCATTGTCCGAGCCTGGTGAATGTGTCTGTGGCTGTCCATCTTGGGGACAGGTAGGTGGTGTTCTCATGGCCTTGGAAGCTCCGCATGGGGCAGGGCAGATGAAGAGGCCGGGCTCAGCACTCTGCAGGCAGCCATCGGTCTCCTCACTGGGCCCTGTCTTTTCCTTCTCTCTGTCTCCTGGCTCTGTCTGCCACAGCAGGTCTCAGGGAGATAATAGTTGGTACCACTGTGATCTGAATATTAGGCAGATGGAGAATTGCTTGAGCTTTTAAAAAAATGAATCTTTAGGATGGTTGACTTTATAAGTACCAATTTCACAGTACCAGAAGTCGTCAAGTTTAATGTGAATATTTATGGAGTCAGTAGATTAATGAGAAGTTATTTGTTTGAAGTGGTAGAAGGTCCTGATTCAGAATCGCTTGGCAGTGATGTATAAAAATTCAGATGTAGGCCCTTCTCCCCAAGATCTTGGCTTTTCCCTTTTTTTCCTCCATCCTTCTCTTCCCCTCCTCCCAGTTTCCTTGAATTCTCAGAGCTGCTGGGAAGCAATTTATATTCCTTTCCAGCATTAACTCATCACTGCTTGGCACATCGTATCCCTGCTGGTGAATATCTGGTTCTCTTCAGGTGATTCAGGAATGGCCATTTCTGAAAACTTAAGTATTTGGTAAGTGAGGAATAAGGATGAAATGAAAAATCTTGTATTATTGCCTCCTGTTGGAACTTGTGAGAATCTGAACAGTGTGTCGTCTTGGATCTCCAGAGTTTAGAGCAGCAGTCTCTGTGTTTTGGTCTGCCTCTGGTTATTTACACAGCCGTGTGGTGTCAGGTTGAGTCTGCACCCGCTGCACCCTGCCTTTTGCTCACAGTGCCTCTGGCCTCTGCTCTGAGAGCCAGCGCTGACGGCAGGGGAGGGAGTCAGGGTTTCCTGCTTGCTCACTGTGTGCCAGGGTTACGGCCTCGTTCTTCATGCATCTTGTCTCATTTACTCCCCTAACAAACCTGGAGAGAGAATATATTCTTGTTTTATTAATACAGGAATAGAATCTCAGAGAAATTAATGTTTGCCGAAGGGCACAGAGCTAGCAGTATATTCAAGGTTTGAGCTGAGACCTAACTCGAGAATCCGTGTTTTTCTTGTTACAGTAACTACCCAGGGGTGTCAGGTCCAGGATCACCAGAAGGACCAAGCCGAGAGTGAGCTCCAGGGCGGTCTTGGTCATCTTCTGTACTCCCTGCTCCATTGTTTCTCTCCTGGTGAAATCAGCTTAATATGAGCATCAGGTTATCTTGACTGGAGAAGTAAGAGAGCTCAGTGTTACCTGTTAGGTTGTCATGGGAGTCCAGGAAGCTAGAGGAGGGTCGGCCGAAAGAAGGAGCGGTCCTTGGCTGTGTTGTGGGGAGGGGGGCCGGAGGCGCGAGGAGAGTGGTGGTCTGTAGATGTACATGTGAACCTCACAGACTTCCCAGCCTCAGTCCCCCTCACTCAGGGGCCACAGCATGCCTTCTCCTCGGGTCCCGGCCCAGCGACGGCAGATCATCTACATGATGCACCAGAAGAACAGGCAAAGTTTCCAGGAGAGTCAGAGCAAATTCTAAGGAAAAAAAGAGATGGGGAAAAGCTCTCAGACGAAGGATAAAATAGTCTCAGGAGCGCTGCGCAGGGCTGGCTCCGGAGGCTCCGTTCTTCTGTGGGCCATGACGGTGCTCAGGGCAGCAGGTCTTCACTGGGCTGCAGAGCTCCGGGCCTGCACATGCACGAGCGACTCTGACGAGCTAAGACCTGGGGAAATTTCTAGGCCGAGGGGAGCAAGATGAGGACAGGTGCCCGCGATACCAAGTGGAGCGGGGGCCATAAGGGAGAAGCCGTTTCGGGGGGAAATCAGACTGACTGGGCTGGTTCTGCTCCGGCACTAGGATGCCTCGTGATCCTGAGCATGCTATCTGACGACTCTGGGACTCAGTTTCTCCACCTGTAGAAGGAGCACCTTGCAGGAGCGCTGTAGTGGCTGGAGATGTATGTAAAACGCTCGACACCTAGTAGACTTTAATAAATGGTCCCAATTTGATGTTAGTGCTGAGTGCCTGCTCTCGCTTCCTTATTTGTGGGAGCCAGCCCCCTCTCACCCCGCTGCAGGGTCTGCGGCTGGGATCCCGAAGCCCAGAGGAGAGTAGAACTGATTTCAGGTAAGCAGTGAGTTTGTGAGTCAAGTGGTCAGGCAGAAGGTGGAGGCCAAACCCGGGGCAGAGACGTCTGAAAGCAGAGCCCAGACCCGGCCGCCGGCTGGAGACCCAGGGAGTCACGGGTGGCAGGCTCAGTGGCAGAGCAGGTCACGGCCCCTGCTCTCCCCTAGTTTGGGGCTTGGGGCAGGAGGCTGTGTATCCCCCGTGAGTCCCTGTGGAGAAGAGACAAGAGAAACCACTGTCCCCAAAGAGTGAACCCCCCTGGTGGTAGGTGTGGGGGACAAGTGAGTGGTCCAGAGGCTGAGGCCTCAGGTGATAGATCCCCCACTGTGAACGTGATCGTGGTCAGAGAAACCAGATCTCTGAATCTCCCAGGGTCTGCGTGTTCACTTACTGATGGTGATATTTTTCATTCTTATTAAAAATAACATTTTGTCTTGAATGACTATTTTTGAAAATGCAGAAAATGCAAATGAAAAAGTAATCACCTATACAGGCAGACCTCAGAGATATTGGGAGTTCGGTTCCAGACCACCACAGTAAAGCGATTGTCACCATAAAATGAGTCACACGAAATTTTTGGTTTCCCACTGCGTATAAAAGTTATGTTTACTGTACACTGTAGTCTATTAAGTGTGTGGTAGCATTATGTCTAAAAAAGTGTCCATACCTTAATTAAAAAGCGCCAACCATCGTCTGAGCCTTCAGAGTCGTACCTTTCTGCTGGGGGACGGCCCTGCCTCAGTGTTGAAGGCTGCTGACTGACCAGGGGCGGATGCAGCGGTTTCCTAAAGTAAGACAGCGGTGAAGCCTGCCGTGACAAACGCCTCTTCCTTACTGTTCGTGGGTTCGCGGGAGTAGTGCGGCTTTCGACTTGCCTTCCTCACGAAGCTGAATCATTGCTAGCTTTCGATTCAAAGTGAGACACATGCCACCCTTCCTTTCACTTGGACATTTAGGGGCCACTGTAGGGTTATTGATTCGCCTAATTTCAATATTGTAGTGTCTCGGGAACAGGGAGGCCCGAGAGGAGGGAGGGATACCGGAGCAGCTGTCGGGTGGAGAGCAGTGAGGACACACAGCGTTTATCGATGAAGTTTGCTGTCATGTGTGGGAACGGTTTGCGGTGCCCCAAACAATGAGAGTAATAATACCATAGATCCCTGATCACAGGTCACCCTAGCAAATAGAATAATAATGAAAAGGTTTGAAATATCGTGAAAATTATCAAAATGTGACACAGAGACACAAAGTAAGCAAATACTGTTGGAAAAATGACACCGATAGACTGGCCCAACACAGGGTTGCCACAAACCTTCAGTGTGTGAAAAGGCAGGATCTGCAGCGTGCACTGAGGCAAGGTGTGCCTGTAATCTTATGCCCAGTGGTCGCCGTTGGGATTCTTGTGTTCCTTCCGGGCTTTTTTCTGTTCTGATGCATATCGATGTGCATATTTGTGTTCATCTAAAGACAGTGGGGTTAGACAATATTTAAGGTTTTGTGAGATTAGTTTTTCATTAAGTTGTCCTTGCCTGTTTTCATTTTATACCATTTTAATGGATGCGTAGTGTCCTAGTGTATGAATTTATATATTTCCCCACTGTGGGACGTTTACCCTTTATCTGATTTTCTGCTGTTATAAATTTTGTGGTAAACACTTTGTCGGTCAGTCTGGGAAGATGTACACACTTCTTCCATGATGGAGATTGCTAGGTCAAAGGATAAGCAGAATTCTAAGGTTTTTGATTTCAGTGAACTGTCTTGCAGGAAGGGTATGTGAAACTGTCACGCCTGCTGCAGGTGGGCACACCTGCGTTCCCCAGGTCCCTCCACAGCAGTGACACCACGAGGAGGGAGTGTCTGTCTGTCTTCGGTGGATGAAGCGCCGTCCCTGTTTGACTGACGTGCTGCCGATTGTGGGGGCGGCTCCGGCTCGCACCCTGTCTCCCACACGTGTGCTGCTCCTGCCCTCCTCGCTGACGGTGGTTTTCTCTTTCGCAGCATTGCTGGGAGCCTGGTGTATTCCTACATCACTTTCTCCGAGGAGCAGCTGAGCAAACAGTCAGAGGCCGGCAGCAAGCTGGACGTCAAGGGGAAGGGAGCCGTGTGACCCAGGACTGCTTCAGCCGCGCAGGCCAAGCCTCTGATCAGCTCGGAACACTGGCACTTCTGAGGTGTCTGGATTGTGGAGAAAACACCATTCCTTTGCACTTGTACAATCTGAGGATTGATTGCTGCCTTTTAAAATTTTATGAGAAACTTATAATTGACTCTATTTTAAATATGCTGTTTGAATTAATTTATATCAGACTGGAAAATGTACTGGGCTTTTTAATTTATTTTTCTTCTGTGCCGACAGTGAGACATCAGTGTTTTGAAAATGTTTTATTCCATGGTTTGTCATTCCGGCATCCAGGGAGCTGCGCGGATAAAGTGCTCCGGCCAGAGCCGTCTCGTTCACGTCGCCGCGGCATCTGGGGCCAGTTTAGGCTGATTTCTGCTGGAAATGCAGCCAAGTATCTGAAATTTCTCTCCTTTAAATTTTTCTTAACGATTGCATTTTCTTCATGAGCATACCATATGCATTCGCCACAGATGACCACCTTGGCACTAAAAAACATGTGGGGCTTTGAAGTGTCTTGGTTTCCGTGTTGGCTTCCCCGAGAACTCGCAGGATGAGCAGAGTGCATTCCTTGAAAAGGTGCCGTGCCCTCTCTGTTCTATGGGATGGGGATGATGAAGGCATGCAGGAGGGAGGCCTTTTCTCCCTCATTCCTCCAGCTGGTCCATCTGCTCAGCCAGTGTCCTGAGTGTGTCATGTGCGGGCGTGGTGCTGCGTGCAGACATTCTCATCTATTCATTCAGCCAGAGTGTCCTGAGTGTGTACTGTGCGGGCGTGGTGCTGGACGCTGGGTGCAGACGTCCTCGGGGGAGTTGCGGATCTCACTCCCGCTGTGGTGAGAGGGTGACAGAGAACATAGTTGTCTTGGTCCGTTCAGAGGGTGATGTGACTGAACAAGTCACAGAGGCTCGCCAGCTCTCGGGACCTGGGATCTGTGGAGGGGTTAGAAGCCGCTGCCCCCCGCCCCTGGGTGCGGGAAGCTCCTGCTGCGGCGGCCTGGCAGCTGCTGTGCGGAGCTGCATTCTGGCCGTGCAGCCCAGCCCCTGCGCCCTGAGCGAGCGTGTGCCCGGGGCCCTCCGCCTCCCCAGGCTTCCCTCCTCTGGCTGTGGTTCCTGCTCTTCCTCCTCTCTGGATCAGTAGGACTGGGGCTTAGTTTCTGAAGGCATTGGTGTGAGGGAAAGGCCGGTGGGTGTGTGGGTGTTGTCAGGGCGTGGTCCTCAGCAGTGGCAGTGTCGGAGCCGTCACCTTCCTTTCTCCTCACGTGGCATGAGCACCCCTCTCCCACCTACGTCCCATGTCTCTTGGCTCACTTAAGTAGACGTGCCAGCTTCTCCCAGACCCGTGCTGCATCCGAGGAGCGCAGCGTGAATGGGCAGTGCCTGCATGGCCTCTCTGGGTGGAGTGGGGAGTTAGTCGCAGTCCTGAGACTTGGCTCAGAGACATCTGGTGATGGGGACGAGTGTTCGCTCCGGCGAGGAGCGCAGTCAGTGTCCCAGAGGCTGGTACGTTTGCACCGTTGCCCACACTAGCTTCTGTTTCGTTGGATTTGGAATCCACTGGGCTCTGTTGACCTAAACAATTAGTATTTTGGTGCCTCAGCAGGAGACCTGGAAGGTGTTTTCTTTTTCTTTGTGAAGAAGAATTATATTGAGGTCATTTTCATGTTCATGTTTTTCTCTTATTTTGAAGCCTGGCCAGTGGTGCTGGGTCCCTAAAATTAGCCTCATGGCTGACTCCAAGTTACAAGCTCCGTGTAAGAGGTCCCCAGGCTCGCTTTGTCCAGTATCATCTGATCTGAGAAAAATCACACTTGTAGAAGAGGCTGTTTTGTGTAGGATGCTTCTTCCTGTGCCTGTTTCACCAGTGAGGAAAGCTCAGAGGAGGCAGTGACGCTGCTGCTTCCGCAGAGCCAGGCTTCATCGACAGTTGCCTTCCCCGAGCCACGGGGAAGCGCGGGGGCCGGCTGAGTTGGTCCCTGGAGGTCCCGGGGCTTTTTGGACCTTCTGGGCCGGCCTCAGTTGAGAGGGGCGTCCGGCTCTGAACACCGGCCTCGGCCTGCCTTTGCCCGGGTCCGGCGGAAGGGCGCCGAGAGAGCCGTCTGAGCGCTTCTGTTCTTCCTCTGTCAGCCACACGAAGCAGGGGCTCCGGCGGCAGAAGTAGTTGTGTTGTGGGGTCTCTCACTGTGAGAGGCCTTTGGGTGTGTTGAGAGGCCGGGACCCCGCGGGGGGTTGGACTGCTGCTTGGGGTCAGGTTCCCTTGAAGACCTGTCGTCTCCCCAGGTTCGGTTGAGAAAGGCTTGTCTAGGCAGCGCTTCACTAAATACGCATGAGCTCAGGGCCCTGAGCTCCGCTGAGCTTTCTCACTGACCAGCAGCGGTGAGCAGCTCGCAGCTTCTGCCCCATCCGCGTGCTGAGTGCCGGATGCCCCTTCCACGGCCCCTGACGTTTCAGGATACGCGAAAGCAGCCGGGGAGGTTGTAGGTGGAATAGACCAGCCACCCACTTTTGGCGTCTGTTTTCAGTTATGTTCAGGCTTGGTTATAGTGCACTAGAGGTTTATGTGGTACGCCAGCATCGCCCAGAATGTCTGGATTTTGGCCCAAGTTACTATCTTAGAGGATAAAAACTCTTTGAGCTATTAACTGCCTCCTGGGAGAAAAAGAGGCAGTATACGGTTAAATCCTTAATTTTCCCTGAGACAGATGAGCTGTGGTGGGAATTCTGAAAGCCAAATGTTATGACTGGTGGCGCCTCTTCTTGAGTTGGCGCCTCTTCTTGCGTTGGCAGACTTTGGCCAGTCTGCTTTTGGTCAGTGCCGCGTTGATTTGAATAACGCTGGTTGCCCAGAGTCCGCTTTGCCACCGTGTCAGGTGCTTGTCACTTCCCTCATATGGCTGTTGACTTTGTGAGTCTATCATTTGTAGGATCCAACTCACATGTGGGTTAAAACAAAAAAGTACATTTGCAAGTTTTCTGTAGCCGCGTTGTATCAGGCATCCGTGGAAAGTCTGGGTCAGTGAAGCTGGGGTGCTCCTCCCGGGAAGAGTCGAGTTGCTGCCCTCACCACGTCTGCCCGCCTAGGCAGGACCTAGGATTTGGGCCCTGCCTTTGCTGTCGTTGTGGTGGCCCCACTCAGTGAGCGGAGATTACTGAGCGTCTGTTTCATGCTGGGCGTTGTGCGAAGCTCTGGGGACACTGGGCTGACCGGGCCGTGGTGTAGTTCTTTAGCCGGGGCCTGACTGAGGGAAAGCAGCAGGCAGAGGAGCCAGTAGTCTGCGGATGAGAGCTGCCTGCAGTTGCAGGATCACAGAGGGGGCGCCTACCTGCAGGCTGAGGCCCGCTGGGCTCCAAGAGCACGCTGGGCTTTCAGCTCCGCGCCAAGTGCCCGGCTGCCAGGGTCTGTGGATAGCCTGGGTCCCTCCCTCTCCTGCACGCATGCCCGCTTCCCCAGGACTGTGTAACGTGGGTTCCTCCCAGGAACAAGGCTGTAACTCGCTTTTCCCTCAGAGGGAACAATCCTAATATTCAGAATAAATGAGATAATGGTTGTGACACTATTCAGCACAATGCCTGAGACACATTAGGCACTCAGCAAATGTTGTTACTGTCATCATTTCACCGCAAGACTGTAGGCAAAACAAGATTCTTAATCTGTGCTCCCCATGTGCCAGAGGTCTGGGTGATGTGTGTATTTCTTGAAAAATGTGACCCTGTATCTCGTTGCCTCTGGAACGTCCAAGTTTCTGTTCATGGTCTTCCTTTCTAGAGAACCTACTGGATGTTACTGTGGCCACTGTGTGATTCAGCTGATTCCACCTGTTTTTAAAAAAGAACAGAATTACTCATATTTTGGTGGTAAATTTCAGAAAAGGAAGAGTTACTTCCTCTCTTAAAGGAGAATAATCACACTTCAAGGATAGTGATTCAGTTCGAACCTTCCCCGTTTGTCCCCTTAGGGTGGCCCTGCGCAGCCGGCCATTCCTCCGTCCCTCCTCGGAGCCGAGCACGCTGACCGCGCAGCCTCTGGTCCGGGCTGCCCTCCAGTGCTGGGGAACTTCCGGCACATCGCTGTTTTCACTCCATCCTCTGGTTCTTACTGACAGGATGCCGCTCCATCCTGGTATGGTGGGTTTTTTTGAGCTTTCTTTTTTGAAAATACTTTTTAAAAAGGAATCTACTGGTTAGATTTATTGTCTCTCAAAAATGTTTTTAGAGATTATTTTGTTCATAAATGTTTCTTTCTCATGCTGATGATCAACTGATTTTTGTCTACAAATGTTGGCCTATTATACTATTTTTTCAGTATACATTCTATTTACCAAATGATCATTTTAGTGTTTTTAAAAGGTATTGAGAGGATCGAGATATGTAAATCAGGTGACATAAACATGAAAATTATGTGCCTAAATATTTTTGTAAAGGTGTGAAATAAATACTTTTTCCTGAACACATGTATTAAAATTCCTTTCTAAGTGCATACAAAGACAATCAAGGGCCGTAAGTGCCCACATTTAAGAGGATGGCCTCCAGTCCGTTGACTGAGACCCAGTAATAGAGAAAGTACTGTTTGCCATTGTGATATTTTGATTTATAATAAGAAATATATATCTGGTCTGCATTCCCGTTCCTGGCACAAAGCTCCTAAAACCCTTGTAATTTCCTATATTTGAGCTATTATAACATCTTTTGGTATAATATTTAGTTTTGTTCCAAGTTCTTGAAATAGCTCCAGAGCCATAAAGGTGACGTGGGTGTCCTTTGTTATTCATAACAAGCCTCTTTCAACCACACTTGAGTTTATGTTAATAAGGTGACTTTTGGAAAGCCCCTAAGGATGGGAGCTGGTTGCCAGGGGAACCAACCCTGTGATTTGTGTTGGAATTTTCACTTCCCCTCTCCCACCACCACCTGGTGGAGGGGCAGCGGGCTAGGGGTTAAATCCGTCACAAAGGGCCAGTGATTTAATCACTCCTGTCAACAGGATGAGGCCTCCGTAAAAATTGCTGAATGTGGAGGATTGGATAGCCTCCGGGCTGCTGAACACATGGAGGTGCTGGGAGGCTGGAGCTCCATCCATCCATCCTTGATGGGCGCTTGGGTTCCTTCCACTGTTTGGCTGTTGTGACTAATGCTGCTAAATGTGGGTGTCTCAGTCAGTTCGGGCTGTAACAAATTACTGTAGACTGAGTGGCTTAAACAGCAAACGTTAATTTCTCACAGTTCTAGAGGCTGGGATGTCTGGGATCAAGGTGCCAGCAGATCTGGCGTCAGGTGAGAGGCCACTTGCCGAGTTGCAGATGTCCATCTTCTCATATTCTCACATGGTGGAGAGCAGAGGCAGCAAGCTGTCTCGCATCTTCTTGTGAGGGCACTAACACTGTCATGAGGGCTCCATCCTCATGACCTGATGACCTCCCAAAGGCCCCATCTCCAACTACCATCCCATTGGGGATTAAGGTTTTAACATAAATCTTGGGGTGGAGAGGCAAATCCAGAGTAATAGGTTTACAAATAGGCTTTCAGTACTTTTGGAATTGCTAGGTCATATGGCAATTCTTTTTTTAATTGTTTTTAATACTATTCTCCATCATGGCTGCACCATTTTACATTCTCACCAGCAGGGCACAAGGCTTCCAGTTCCTCCACATCCTTGCCAGCATTTGTTATTTTCTGTTTTATTGGTGGTAGCCATGCTAGTGGGGGTGAGGCGATAGCTCACTGTGGGTTTTGATTTGTATTTTCCTAATGATGAGTGATGTTGAGCATCTTTTCATAGACAGTCCTTTGGAGAAATATCAAATATATTATTCGTCAATATTTTCTCCCATCCTATAGTCTGGCTTTTCATTCTTGTTGACTGTGTCCTTTGATGAAGTTTTAAATTTTGACATAGTGTGGTTTATTTTTACTTTTGTTTACTATGCTTTTGGTGTCATATCCAAGAGATAATTGCGAAATCCGTTGTCATGAAGCTTTTCCGCTGTGTTTTCTTCTGAGAGGTTTATAATTTTAGCTCTTACACTTAGGTCTTGGATCCGCCTTTGGTTAGTTTCTGTGTATGGTGTATGGGAAGGGTCCAGCTCCACTCTCTGCATGTGAACATCCATTTTGCCCAGCACCATTTGTTGAAGAGACTGAAAAATAGTCTTCAAGTTTGATTTTTTCCTTCTAATCGGTGAGATCTCTGCTCTTTGATTGAGCTTTTGCTGGTTTATCGTCTCACTGGGCTTCCCCACGGCTCAGGGCTGCAGCATTGGGGACCGCCACCCAAGGGGCTGCTGAGGCCCCGCCGCAGAGCTGGGCCTTTGTGTGTTCCCAGGCAGCCCCAGGGTTTCTTCTCTGCAGCTCTCATCACATCTGTTTGTTCTTCCATACGTCAGGCTGGACTAAGCTCGCAGGGGCCAGCACCCAGCCTCCAGCAGAGGCCTGGCACAGCCGTGTTTCACCGATGAAGCTCAGTGAGGGACAGCCGTCCAGTGTGATTGTGGAACCCTCATTCAGACCTGATCCATCTGACTGAAAAGACCTGTGCTCTCTACCATACCAGGTTCTCGTTCTTCCTGGTCGGCTTGTAATAGACTCGGTGGTACCAAGCGCATCACCGCTGTGTGTCTGGTGAATGTGCGTTTAAAGCCTAGGCATGAGCTGGCACCTGGCTGGGTCTGGGAATCCCGGGTAGCTGTGCCTTTCCAGCTGTGCCAGTGGCGCCCTCTTGTGGCAGTGGCTGCCATTGGCGATAAATGATGGAAAGCCGTGTGCTTTCTGAGAAGTAAGAGCAGTATAATTTACTGAGGGCCTACTCTGTGCTGTCACCGAGTTGGGCCTTCATCACCCCACCTCCTATTTCAGCACTTTGCTGTTGCACAAGTGGTGGCTTAAGCAAGGCTAAGGGGTTAGTCCAACTTCCCTCAGCTGATGATTAATTCTGGACTTTGATTCTAAAACCTTTCTTTCTGAAGTATTCTGGGTAACTCTCTGTATCGTGAGAACCCAGCAGGAGAGTTTCATCAAGGCTGCCTCATCATGTCTGCTTGTCCTCCAGGCACTTCATTTTTTTTAGTAAATATTTTTAAGGACCATATCTACAAATGATGACAGAATCATGAAACTCGGGGCCATATGTAAGAGTGGATGGGAGGAAGAATGTCATTCTACCTGGGAGTGATGGCAAAGATTTCCTTGGAGAAATGGCATTTGAGCTTATTCTTGAAGGACAGCTCGGATTCAACTGAGAAGATAGGGGAGGGGACAGGCCGCCAGCGTTCCAGGGCCGCCATCTGCTTGTCTGGAGTGCGCCTTCCCTCCCCGCTGTGGGCTGGCCCTACCAGCCTGTCTGAAATGGCCCCACCACACTCCCTGTCCCCTCCCGGGCTCATCTCCACCGCGCTGTCTCCTCTCATCACACTTAATAAGCTTTCTGAAGGCAGAGATGGTGGTCTGTTGTGTTCCTCGCAGTGTCCCTGGCACCTAGAACAGTGCTGGGCACATTGTAGGTACAATAGATAGTTCCTGAACAAAAACACCTAGACAAAGAGTAGCTGATTAATCGCTGCGTATTTTGAGGGTAGCAAGGCAGAAAGATGGCCTCATCTTCATTTTAGAAAGACCCTGCCAGCGGTAGTATTTGGATTGTTTACTTTCGGAAAGGGGGTGGCAAATGCAAATCTTACAGTGGCTGGGCAGGTGAAAAGAGCATCTGAACAAAGGCAGTCAGTGCATACAACAGTGAGTAGGAGGGCTGTGGCACCTGCCAGCTTAAAGGCACTCAAAACAGCACAAAACCTGCCAGCCGGGTTTACCCACCGCCCCCCAGTGTCCCTGAATCAAGGAACTGCTGTCAATCAGATTTGTCCCATAACAGCATCGCTGAGGCTGCCGTGCGGATGCTGTCAGCTGGGCCCCAGGATGGCACAGCTCTCCAGGCAGGCGCATCGCTGGGGAAGGCTGTTGTACAGTCCAGGTGAGAGGCAACGGGGTCCTGAAGTGTGGTTGGGAAGAGAAACGGGGGTTGAGTTATTTTAGGAGGTAGGATTAACAGGTGATAATGAAATCCGTTTCTGTTTTTTGTTGATAAAGCTGTGGTGAATATTTTTGCCAAAATCTAATGCCTCCAGGAGACCATCAGAACTTCAAGAAAACAAACATGAACATTTCTAAGGTGTACTAGGTTTCCTAGTGTTTTCCTAAAAGGTAGTATTTGAAGTGTAGCCGTGGAACAGAGTACCTGCTAGACCACAATAAAAATAAATTTACTGGGTGTTTGCTACATGCTAGGTTAGGCATTTTTTCTTAGCAGTTTATATCCTGACATATTTTAATCCTCTAAAAAATCCTTCAAGTCCTATTACTACCTTATTTATTTATTTTGCTGAGGAAGATTAGCCCTGAGCTAACATTTGTGCCAGTCTTCCTCTACTTTATATGTGGGTCGCCGCCACAGCATGGCTAATGAGTGGTGTAGGTCTGCACCCAGGATCTGAACCTGTGAACCCGGGCCACTGAAGCGGAGTGAGCCAAACTTCACCACCATGCCACAGGGCTGGCCCTTTATTATCCTTATTTTGAGGAGAGGAAACAGGCACAGGAGGTCGGTTGTTGGACAGCGGTAGTTGGGAGACAGTCTTTGCTTTACAGAATATGAACGCGCCTTCCCTAAGGCTTCCCTCTGCTCTGAGTCTGGGAGCAGCGTGGAACAAGCAGTCCCGTGTGCTGTTTCAGCGTGGAAGAAATGTCAAGTTACTTCTTTTAAATCAAATGAGATGAGTGTCCATCTTGCCACCCAGCAGGGAAATTCAACCAGCCCTTTTCTGAGGTCACACAAGAGTCAGGGGACTTGCCTGGGGCCTGGGAGCTAGAGGGGAGACCTTCTGCAGTCCTTGCGGTCACTGCTGGACTCCTCAGTGACTGACTGCAAGTCCTTTGAAGGCAGGTGGCCCACATGCTCCAACCTGGGCGCAGTGGTAGAGAGGGTCCAGCCCGCCTCCCACCCCAGGCAGCCGTCCCTCCAACGTCTTGCTGGAAGATGAGACTCGCTTTCCAGCTATTCTCAGAGCCTGCTGAGCATCTTTTTTCCAGTTTGGGGGCCTTTCTCCTTTCCAGAACTCGGACTTGTGGGGAAAAGGCTAGGAGAGTAAGCTGTTCGCAGTTAACATCTGCTTTCTACCCTGCAGCACACGTCTTCCTGAACACAGAGATCTCATCGAGAGAGGGGAACAAAATCCAGGCCATGGGAAAGTGCATCTTTGAGCTGCTCAGGGCGGCTCGGGTTTCCCGTTTGTAGACTGGGGAAACTGTGCTGCGAGGACAGGCTCCTCACGAGCGTTTACACAGCGCCCGTCGCGGAGTCACTCAGTAATGGTGCACGATGTTATTTGCAGCAGGCTTGTTTTCGCTGCCTGATGGCCTTCCTCTGGGGCCAGCGTAGGTGCCCGTTGACGGAATGTCTCTTCCCCAACTGTCCAGCCAGATGAATCAAAAGGAGCTGCTGCCTTAGGGGAGCCACCCGCCTGACCCCAGTGACGGGGTGCAGGGCGGCTAACGCTGGCTGCTTCACTCCGCTGGCCACAGCCTAGTCGGCCCAGGGTTGAGGCCATGGCCCCAGCGTTGGGTACATAACTGTCAGCGAGGAAGTGCCGGTGAAGGAAGAGGACGGAGGGATCTGACCTTGTCTGGGCAGCTCAGTCTAAGGTGGTTGAACTTCGGACAAGTCCCGTTTCCATTGTGGGCCTTAGGTTTCCCCTTCCGTGAAAGGAGGGCCTGAGGGCGAGTCCCCAGCAGGGCCACATGTGGCTCCGGCAGGCGCCCCCGCATCGCTTCCCTCTCAGGCTTCTTGTTGGCTCTGCAGAAGCCCCATGTCTGGGGTTCTGTGGTTCTGTCAGTCACCTCTGCATGGAAGCACACCTGCTGGTTTAGCTTTGGCTCCCCGTTTCCAGGCCTCTCTGGCAGTTACATCACAAGGGAAAGGAAATTGGAATCAGCGCCTGGGAAAACTGCAAGGCCACTGCAAGCCCGCAGTTCTGAAGTCCACGGTGCTCTGACAATGCTTGTCTTGAGTTTGTTGCCATACTCATTTGACAGCGCTATCTGACCTGAAATTTGTGTCAACGTGAACACATTTAATTGTGGACATAAGGGTTTTACCCACAGGTTCTAGATCCTGCTGTGGATGTTTTAAAAAATATTTTTCTAAAATCCGAAAACTTCTGGTCACAAGGACTTCGGCTAAGGGACTCTAGAGCTGTAGCGCTCCCGGGTCTGCAACTAGTCCTCCCTGGAGGTGACAGAGCCTCCTGCGCGCGATCTGAAATCTGCAGCCCTGTGATGCTGGCACAGTAGGTCCCCTTACTTTACAGGTGGGCCGTTTGGGGGGCTGTTTAGCATGAGATTACAAAGTAATGGCCAGATCAAGAGGCGCGATCTTCGAGTACGTCTGAGTTCGGGTGAGTGGGATGGAAAGAGGTGGCCTGATGTTAAGGGCTCTAAGTGTGTGACGGGACGATTCTGACTATCCCTGGGTTGAAATGGCACTCCGGTGTGAGGTGCTGTCAGAGATGAGGAAAGGCACACCTGGGCCCGGGGGCTCCGGGGTGTTTGTTCTGAAGCGGAGCATTTAGAAGGAAGTACCAATAAAAAACATTAATGTGGCTCCAAGCATCAGACGAAGTCCCCTGCTTTCCCTGTTGGCCCACAGGCTAGACCCTGTAAACGCTGCACGGGTACAAAATGACGCCGCTTCAGAAGCATTCTTAAGTTTGTAATATAGATGATGAGTTGACTGTTCAACAGGAAACTTACTAATCTCTCCTCAGATTCAACTAAAGAGGGAAATAAAAGGACTGTGATACTGCCTGTATTCAAGCCACACAAACCGACTTGGGTCCTCTGTGGGACCCAGAGCGTGACTCAGGCTAGCCGTGTGGTCACTGACGTCCATGTTAAATGTTTCTTCTCTTCCCCTCATCTGCCCCCAAAATCAAGAGGCCTGAGGGAGTGGCTAGGTGCAGGATGACACAAAAGTATCGGGAGACCCTGTTTCCATAATTTACCCAGAGACCTGTGGAGGAAGGAAAGGGTTCAAAACTCCCGCGGTCAGAGCTCAAAGCCAGGCAGCCTCTACCAGACGGAGTGCCCGGATGAAAACGCACCTTCAGTGCAAAGGAAGACAGTGGTACCAAGTGCAACTCAGCATTCACCCAAAGGCACAGGGAAATAGAGAGTAGGGCGGCCCCCCGCGAGGGGAGCCATTTAGGCCTGGCCCTCTTAAAAGGAGAGCGGACAAGTGATAAGCCGTTGGAAAGTAAGCTCGTGTTCAATGAACAAATGGCGTCACCGGTAAGACGAGAGGCGCTTGCTTGGATCCGGGGAAACGCTGGCAAAGACGACAGACGTGGACCTTCCTCTCTCGCGGCTTATGATCAGAAGGGGAAATAATTGCTCGAAGCCAGGCTAGCCCCTGTGACAAGCACTACATAGAAGCCTTGAGTCTGTAATAAGGGAGTCTCCCACTGCTAATTCTGCCACTTGGAAGTAACTGCTGTTTTGGGCATGTGGCCCTCATTTTTCCCAACCATACATATACATGAAATCTCTTTTTAACAAAACTGGTGGCGTCCTACTCTTCACTTGAAGGCCTCTGACCCAGCTCTCATCCGCCATGATCCTTAGCTGTTTGATTCTGTTTGGCTCGGTGCTAGCCACTGAGGAAATGTGTAGACATAGCCCCAGTTGCGTTGATAGTGTTTTTTTAAATACAAACGCCCGTCTCCTAAACACTGGAGGCAAATGCAAACAGCAGCCTAGTGGAGACCAGCGGCAAAGCAGTGCGCGGAGCTCCCAGTTCAAGACGTTTGGCAGCTCAGCGCCACCAGCTGTCCAACTCGATGTCCACCACCTACAAACACATGTTCAGAGGGCATTAGGGAGTGTTCATACTCACAAGGACCGGCACCAGCACTAGCCCCTAACCAGAACTGACTTCTCGTGTTCACTCCCGAGACAAGGAGACTCAGGGATTGGAAAGTCCCTCTTTGGAGCTGGCTCTTTCCCTAAATCTTAGATTTTCTGGTCCGGAATTTAAAGTGGCTCAGGTTAGTCTGTTGCCGTTCTCTGCTTGATCTCTTTCAGTTTTGAAAGAAATCACCCATAATTCAGGGTCCAGATCTCTTTTTCTCTTTAAAGAATCTTCATATTAATGCAAAGTCCATCTTCTTTCAGGGAGAAAAGAGCAAAAACATTTTAGAACTCCCTGAATTCACTCTACAGACACGTTCCAAGTGGTGTGCAGAGACACTCCTGTTAACAATGATGATAAGACCAAAGAGTGAGTTTGTTTTACACCCGGTCAAACCTGCACAAGGCCTCACCTCCCCAGGCCTCCGGAAGCCAGGGGCCTCCACACCTTAGGGCAGCGGATGACCAGAGACAGGGGCGAGTCTTGACTAAGTCACAGCTGTTGTTATACCCAGCCCTGCAGTCAATGTTAAAAAAGAAATGGTCTTCCCTAGGGAATCGTATATGTATTTCATGTTGCTTAATTTTTTTTTTTTTTGAGGAAGATTAGCCCTGAGCTAACTACTGCCAATCCTTCTCTTTTGCTGAGGAAGCCTGGCCCTGAGCTAACATCCGTGCCCATCTTCCTCTACTTTATATGTGGGACGCCTGCCACTGCATGGCTTGATGAGTGATGCCACGTCCGCACCCGGGATCCGTAGTGGCGAACCCCAGGCTGCCGAAGCAGAACGTGTGAACTTAACCACTGCGCCACCAGGCCGGCCCCTCATGTTGCTTAATTTCTAACAAATACTAAGTTGGAGGAGAATCTTACTTAGCTAGAATTCTACGGCAGAGTCTAATGAACTCTTTCCCTCTGCCCTCAGCAGACACTTCCACCGCAGATAGCACTCACCTGCTAACGCCTTCTTGAGGACACGCCACATGCTGGAGCACAAGCCAAGCACAGCAGCTGTCAAGTACAGGCCCGAATATTTGCTGGATAATAAGGTAGATGGAAACATGATGAAAACTTGTCACCACTGACATTTAAATGTGATGAAACCTTTACTATCAATTTGGACAAAGTTTAATGAGAGTTGAGCTCCAGTTTATATGGCACCTCTTCAATGTTCTTCCCAGAATAGGTAGCCTGTAACAGTGCGTTCAAATTTACTTCTTACTCAGAGCAAGCAAAATGACATTTTGAGTATGTTATACATCCTAAATAAGACATAGGAGCTAGTATAAAAACAAGCTAAGATAAAAAAGAATCATGTTTGGGAAAGGAAAAACTCCATGTGCATACAGATGTCAAAAGATACCAGCACAGGTACAAAAACAGGTGCACGATCAATGGGACAGAATTGAAAGCCCAGAATTAAAACCACACATCTGTGACCAGCTAATCTTCCACAAAGGAGCTGAGGGCACACAATGGAGAAAAGAAAGTCTTTTCAACAAATGGTGCTGGGAAAACTGGAAAGCCACATGTAAAAGAATGAAAATTGACCATTCTTTTCCACCATTCACAAAAATAAACTCAAAATGGATCAAAGACCTAAAAGTAAGACCTGAAACCATAAGGCTTCTAGAAGAAAATATAGGCAGTACACTCTTTGACATCAGAATCAAAAGGATCTTTTCGGACACCACGTCTTCTCAGACAAGGGAAACGAAAGAATAAACAAATGGGACTTCATCAGACTAAAGAGCTTCTTCAAGGCAAGGGAAAACAGGATTAAAACAAAAAAAACCCCCACCACTAATTAGGCAAAAATATTTGCAAGTCCTATATCCGACAAAGTGTTAATCTCCATAAGAACTCACACAACTCAACAACAAAAAAAATCAAACAACCCAATCAAAAAATAGGCAGGAGACATGAACAGACATTTCTCCAAAGAAGATATATGGATGGCCAATAGGCACATGAAAAGATGCTCATCATCACTGATCATCAGGGAAATGCAAATCAAAACTACACTAAGATATCACCTTACACCTGTTAGAACAGCAAAAACAACCAAAACAAAAAGTAACAAATGTTGGAGAGGTTGTGGAGAAAAAGGAACCCTCATACACTGCTGATGGGAATGCAAACTGGTGCAGCCACTAGGGAAAACAGTATGGAGATTCCTCAAAAAATTTAAAAATAGAAATACCATATGACCCAGCCATCCCACTACTGGGTATCCATCCAAAGAGCTTGAAATCAGCAATTCCAAAAGTCCCATGCACCCCTGTGTTGATTGCAGCATTATTTACAATCGCCAAAATGTGGAAGCAACCTCAGTGCCCACCAACTGATGATTGGATAAAGATGTGGTATATATATACAATGGAATACTACTCAGCCATAAAAAAGGGTAAAATTGTCCCATTCACAACAACATGGATGGACCTTGAGGGAATTATGTTAAGTGAAATAAGTCAGATAGAGAAAGACAGTCCCTGTATGACTCCACTCATAGGTGGAAGTTAAACATGTGGACAAAGAACAGATTAGTGGCTACCAGGGGAAAGGCGGGGTGGGGAGTGGGCACAAAGGGTGAAGTGGTGCACCTGCAACACGACTGACAAACAATAATGTACAACTGAAATTTCACAAGGTTGTGAACTATCATAATCTTAATAAAAATTTAAAAAGATACCAGTACAATACTAAGGGTACATAATAAATGAGGTTATAAAAAACTGATAGAAGATCAAGAGGCTAATTCAGATATTTAAATACATACAATCAGACCATAACTTGGGGTGGATGACCCTTTAAGATTCTGCAAAGGGTAAACAATTATTAAAGAGCAGAATGGATTTTATGATAAAGAATCAGTAGAATCATGTGATAAAGAACATGTCAATTTAGAGACAGAATAAAAAGTTAGAATTTGGAAGTTCCTCGTTCCTCCCTGTAAATATTATATGGTTTTCCACAGTGGCATTTTTTGTGAATATGGATTATAGCTGGGAAAACCTTTATTTCTGACTTGGTATTCAGTGGTGATACTGAGCCAGTTACACACGCCTGGGGTCACCTGCACACACCGTGCCTATGGAAATGCACCAACCCTCACTTATTCAAAGTGCCCACTCTTAATTTTCCACTGAGAGCAAAGCAAATATTGTGACAAAGTTTTTGCAAAATATTATGTGATATGAGCTGCAGGGCAAAAGGAGGGACCAAAATATTTTTAATTATATAGTTCAGGGGAAGAGAAACAGGTGAAGAGAGGTCCACAGACCAAGGATTTCTCTGCAGAAAAACAAAGACAAAAAGACATGCCAAGGGGCTGGGTGGGTGGCGTAGTGGTTAAGTTCACGTGCTCTGCTTTGGAGGCCTGGGATTCGCAGGTTTTGGAGCCCAGGCACAGACCTACGCACTGCTCATCAAGCCATGCTGTGGCAGGCATCCCACATATAAAGTAGAGGAAGATGGGCACCGATGTTGTTAGCTCAGGGCCAATCTTCCTCAGCAAAAAAGAGGACTGGTGGCAGATGTTAGCTCAGGGCTAATCTTCCTCAAAAAAAAGGACATCACCCAAGATGAGGTAAGAAGGATTAGGAGCCCCTGAAACACTACTTCTAGGAGCAGAAGGAACAGAGATGGTATATATTTGCATTGTAAACAATGCGCATCATACAAACTGAAACGAAACCTAGCTAATCAAGCTAACGAAAATCATTCACGCAACATTACATAGGCAAATCATGTTTAAAAAAATATTTTAATAAGCATATTCAGAATGGCAGACAGGGAATGGGAGAAGGGAATTATTTTACAGTGCAAAATTACTATGCATAAATTTAAAAACATGTAATTCATAATTTTAAATGCCTATTTAAATATTACTTCAAATACATTTTAACGCTCAACAGATTTGTGTTGAACTGAGTTGCAGATTCTGAACTCTATTTGAAAACACATCATAAAACAGAACACCATTCCAAATGAAAATGATAGTGCTTTGCTGGGGGAGGGGGGCGGTTTGGGGTGGAGAAGGCTAAGTAACTATTAACAAGGCTTCTTTTCCCAATGCAATTTGTCAAGAGTTCAAGAGTTATGAAATGTATTAAATCTTAAACAAATTCATGATATTAGTAAAAATCTGAAAGTAGTGCAATGACTTATCAAGTTATAGTGGCTGCATTATGAAGAACAAAGTACTGTGTGAAATACCTGTATAAACACAAAATACAATTAAATATTTCTTTACGAAAAGCTGAGCAATTATGCATTATAATAGTGGAATGTCTTTCCTTAAAAAGATCAAGAAAAAATTTCCTAATATGTATACGTGTGCCATATTTGCAAACATGCCTGAGAATTTACTAAAATTGTTCCTGTAATATCAGTTTGCAAGAACTTCACAAACCTGCAAACAAAATACATCTTTTAAAAAAAGGTGAAAATGGCATCTCCAATGTTGCAACTTAAAAAGTACAGCATCACTATTTGTTTGCAACATTTCTGCAGATCGTCTGACAAAGAGCTGCAATACTCTGGATTCATTTTACAGAATCCGATTTAGAAAATGCACTGTGGCCATCTGCTAAAGCTGCCATTCTGGAGAAATTCATGTTCCAGGTAAAACAAAACAAAAACAACCAAAAATTCACGCTTCTCAGCACGTCCACCCAAAACTTTGATTTACTTGGATATGTTTGTAACAACAGTGAATGTACATTATATGAAGTCAAGTGTTGGAAAGTGGCTTTTAACACTGTTGGGGGGAAGAACGCTGTTCACATTGGTGGAGGGAAGCCGTCTGAACATATTAATAATACTTCATGGGGCTAAGGCCTAAACCAGAACTGCTCAGTGCAAACCTCTGCTCAATTGCGTCAGCCAGCTGAGCCAGTAAATCAAGACCACAGAACACTTATTAAAAAGGCATCGGCTCCTGAACTGATGGCTAAAAATGACTTAGTAGAAGCATTTGGGGTATGCCTGTGTGATAAAAACAAGAATAGTTAATAATCTTTTACAAAAGTTTGGATATAGGTTGGTCTATCAGCTGTATAAAACTACATTTTTTAACAAGAATTTTGCACTAAAAATAAGACGGCACTCTTGCGAGGCTTTGCGAATGGACGATCCTGTGGGTACTCACACAGAGCGATGGCTTCACATGTCTGCTGCTCATCTGGATGTACACCATCAAACCTGAAGGACTGGACTCTAACTGGAAAAGTCGAAAACCTTTTCTGACTTCACCTTTTCCTCATAAAATCAATATTCTTGCCTGCCAACTCCTTGTGTGTGCCAATTTCTAAATATCACTTGACTGGTTCCCCTATTTAATGCAAAAATGGGAGGTTTTTTAATGCATATAAAAATAACTGGACAGGATTCTGGTCAGCACGATACATTTAAGCACTTAAGCCAACATTAAACTTTTATCTTGCTTCAAAAATAATTTTGAAAATTATAGCAAATGCGAAACAAACTATGTAATCTAAGTATCACGCTGAATTTCAGAATTCTCAAACTATTTGTCCTTAAGTAGAAATTTGAAAAACAAATTTTCACAATCCTTTATGAATGCTTTTACCACCCGGATAAGAAACATGACTTAATTACTACACACACACTTAAAAAGTCATTAAAAACCTTAGCAAAATAAAATGAAAGCTGACAGACTCAGAATATCAATTCCTCTCATAAAAGTTTACCAACTGTACAAGTTAAGAAAATTATACAAGCTTTTGTATTAAGAAAGGACAGCTCAGTCAAGACATATGTACTGTAAAAATCTTTCAAAGGCTACAAAGAATCTGGAAAAATACAGAATGTATTTCTTAAGCCCAGATAAGAATATGGAAAGACATCATTGATGTCAACAATTTTACATACACAAACCTGACTTGGTTTATTTTTAAAACTTCTATATATAAAAAAATCATGCTAGCATAACTTTCAGGATTCATAAGGGTTTCCTTAATTATGATACTCAATTTGTATGGAGAGAAAAATGTCTGTTATAAAAGACATTTCAAGAAACTCAGAAAGTTGTTTAAGCAGAAAATTGAACTTGATTTTTTCTTCCCTGCCATTGAACTAAGCACAGAGTACCTTGTAGTGAAATTTTAGGATTAATACATCAATGAGAAGGTACAGATAAATCTTTAGTCCATTCAAATTTACTAAACTATTTATTATATTCTTAAAAGGGTCTTTACAGTTTTAAAGTAAAAAATCTGCAAAAGGCAGAATTATGAAATCTTATTTACTAAAGTTAGGACTCAATTCAAATTTTCAAATTTTTACCAACTGCTTCAAGGAAATCAACTTTTTAAGGTAACCCATCAACCCTGAAAATTTAAGTCACGCCAGAATTTACTTCAAAGAAAGTAAAATGAGTCTAAAATTTAGTCATCTGTGTTTTCAAGTTCTTCAAATTTTCCCTGTGAGATGGCTTCTTGGAGAAATTCAGAAGAACCTGGACTTTCTTTTCCATTGCTGTTTACCCTTCGCCTTTTGGCAGGTCTCTCACTTTTTTCATCAAAATCATTTTCATTTCTTGCAGTCACATGGGCAAGTTTTGGGTCAGTGGTAAGGTTATCTGTTTCATAGCCATTAGTATCCATATCTGCATGAAGTGGTTTCTTATTTCCACCTGTTGGTCCGTTAATGTGCAACCCTTCAACTTTTACTTCTTCTTTGTTTAATATTTCACCGGGTCCATTAGATGACACCCCTAAGTTGGAAGAAACATAAATGAAACTGATAATACTAAAAAGTTAAATGTGTAAACTATTATAAAACAGCTTTTCATCAAGAAAGGAAGGTATCAGATCTGTGTAAACGTATGTCTGAAACCTGGCTCTATTTACTTAGTATCTGTGTGACCTTAGGCAAGTTACTTACACTCTCTGTACCTCAGTTTCATCAGATATACAAAAAGGACAATCACAGGTTTACCTCACAGGGTTGTTGTGAAGATTAAATAAGTTAACAAATGTAAAGAATTCAGAACAGGATTTGGTGAATATTCAAAGCGTGCTGGTATTGTGTGACAACAAACAGGCATTGGATCTGGTAGGCTAAATAAGCTGAATTAAATAGCAACGATATGCACATTGATTATTCAGATTTACCAAAAAGTTTTTAAAAACCATGTAAAAAAAGAAATATATTTTCTTTAGAAGCTTGAGTTTTCTACTGCCATATAAAATCAGTATGACATGACTTTCGTATTCTTTTGTCTGTTTGGTATTTTTCTGGTGGGGCAGATTCACCCTGAAGGAACATCTGTTGCCAGTCTTCCTCTATTTTGTGTGTGGGATGCCTACACAGAGTGCCTGATGAGTGGTGTAGGTCTGCACCCAGGATCCAAACCCGTGAAGCTGGGCCGCCGAAGTGGAGCATGCGGAACTTTAACCACTCGGCCACGGGCAGCATGGACTTCTTTATTCTTAATGTAAATCTATACGTATTGTGCTTTAAGGGTAAAGATCATATGCTGTATCTAAATGGATTTAAATAACCTGTCATACTGTTAAAAAATTAATGCTTGAACAGTCCAAGCATACACTTGAAAATGCTAAAAGTAAAAACAAATTCCTCTGTAATAGGCGAGAAAAGAAAGAGCATAATTATTCTAATAAAAGCAAGTAACAATAAAAAGGTCATGTTACAGTTGCAAAAGGGAGTAGAAATTTTGGGGATACTTAATGTAAAATATAGAATGCACCACTGGAGATAAAATTTAATTATCTGAAAAATATTCAGTATAAAGGATGAACCTCAAATACTACATTTTGGTGAAAGAAAATATTCTATATTCTCCAACTCGAAAATATTCTATACTCCCCAACACTCAAAACACAAATGCACACGGGGATGATGCATCCGATGACACTGAAGGAATGATTCTGTTGTAGGAACCCCAAAGAGCTAGGTGACACTGTGATTAGGTCAAAATAAGATTTCAAGACACTGGGGCCAGCTCCGTGGCCGAGTGGTTAAGTTTGCACGCTCCGCTGCGGCGGCCCAGGGTTCGGATCCTGGGCGCGGACGTGGCACCGCTTGTCAGGCCACGTTGAGGCAGCGTCCCACATCCCACAACTAGAAGGACCTGCAACTAAGATATACAACTGTGTACACAGGGGGTTTGGGGAGATAAAGCAGAAAAAAAAAAAGAAAGAAAAGAAAAGATTGGCAACAGTTGTTAGCCCAGGTGCCAATCTTTAAGAAAAAAAAAAAAAAAGATTTCAAGACACTAATGAAAGAAAGACCCTTATAAAACAAAGTTGAGTTGGAAAGTTCCTTCCTTTCTTTGAAAAACCTGCGAATCTTGATTGTAGGTACCTGATTTGAATGGCTTCTGGGCTACTGAGTAATTTATAGGTAACTTACAACACTCTCCTAGACTAACTGCATGTTCTCATCAAACGGTTCAAAAAGAAAAAAAGGAAAATGATTTATTTGGTGTTATGAGCAAACGAGAAAAGACAGAAGAGGTACCAACAGTCTGCCTTCCTGGGCTTCCACCGCTAGTCCCAAGGTCAGAGTCTCAGCTGCTTACTCTACTTTAGAATGGAGGTGGCTGCCGTTAGACATCATGGCAGTGAACCTGTCTGGATCAGGAAATGGCTGCTGGGCCCTAATTTCTGTTTGTTTGCTTTGTTTTTAGGGGCGAAGTTTGGAGGGTCATCAAATGAACAAAGCCTATTCACTTGGCAGTGCCAGTGTGAGACCTTTGGCAAGAACAAAGGTCAAACCTGTCAGTGTTCCTCTGCCACCTTCTGTCAGGGCAGGTGAGCTCTCCACTGGCCCTGCCCGAAGGCTGGCACATCAGCACGCAGGTGGGCAGAGCTTTAGGCCACAAGTGTCCTAGGGAGGAATGAGGGCTTACTACTTTCTGCTTGGCAACTGTCTTACTTAGGAAGACCATTTTAATAAAAGTAGAAATCAAAATAATTCTCTGACAAGGTCTTACTGATCAGCACAGTGATCTGTGGTCCATTGTGTATTTTAAACAAGAACATTATCTGAAGCAAACTTATCAGTATGCTTTTTGCTTCCACCTTGCATGGAGATAAAAATAGAAGCATTTCTGTAGAATATTAGTGCACAGGCTAATGCCTGTGTTATCTTTCCTCATCCTTCAAGGTCATTATGCTATCAGTGAGAAAAATATTCAAAGCAGTGCTTGTGCTATCTTCTTTTCATCTATATGCTGAAAGCACTTGCCTGACCAAGTGTTATTAAGCTCTCAAAGTATTTCATAAATATCTGTGTATTTCTGATGTGAAATGGCTGGAGTTTCAGTCTAAGAGTTAACAAGAATACTTACGTCCAGGCATCCCAACTGGATAAGAAAACAGATGTTACTTAAAAAGAATAAATTTCTTAAATGACACGTTGATAACAGACTTTATTAAACTTAAGATACTTTCTAGTGATGTCAATAGGATTCTTTCCAAATAGTTTCTATTCTCTGTGTGTCAGTATCTATGTATGCTGATACTATGTTTGTCATCTGGTATTTACAATTATTACTTTAACTTCTGCTTTGGAAGTTTAACAGAAACAAAACTGAATTTCCCAGGCTCCTGACAGCAAAGTGCGCCTCAGCAGGAAGAAGTACAAGTGCGCCTGGGGCTGCTCACCGTTCTGAGCGCTGGCGCTCCCAGCACCGTCTTCCTTCTCGGACTGGCTGTTACTGCTGCTGGAGGCCGTGGGTGGAGGGGACGGGGCGCGGCTCGAAGCCGCACTTTCACTTTCATCCAGAAGGCGATCCATGTAATCCCTTAAAATTAAGTAAAATAATAAAACAATTATTTACTTATATTAAAAACAGCTGAAAATTAAAATTAAGGTTCAATTTAGGAGGTTTTATTAACAAACATATCCTCATTTTCACTTACATTCATTCCAGTGCCTCATCTATCACACCAGGATTTGAACATTTAAATGGAAAGCTCCCTTGGTTACATGTTTGTAGGGAAAAAGGATAAGGGCTGTAAACTAGCAAATTTTAGACAACTATATGAAGTTTTAAAACTTTTAAAACTGTAGGCAAGTGCTCAGAGGGACCCAGCTAAAATCAGAGGATTTATAAACGAAGCGAGTGGTATGACGTCGATCAGAAGCCGTACAAAGAATTTCTGAACAGCCACAGACTGGGATCTTCAAGCTCCTAACGACTATCTGAAGGCTGTGGCAACACCTCAGAGACAAACAGGGCCTAACAATGAACCACTCTCTGACCTTCCTGAATACCTTCTTTATTACCTTTCTGCTACACCTGAGCTCCAAGAGACTAAGTTCCTGGGCGTATACCATTAGAGGTGAGCTCACTTCTTCTCTGAGTCACTCCTGAACTGTCCGACAGGGAAAGACGCTTGTGGTGACTGACACTGGGTAGGGGTTAGAAGATCTGGGCTAAAGAAATACTTCTCTCTCTGAGGTTTAGTGCCTGTACCTATAAGATGCATGCAATACCTGACCTTTCTACCACACAGGCTGTTGTATAACCTAAGTGTAGGAAAGTGTCTTGTAAGCTAGAAAGTGCTATTAAGTCAGTAGAATGAAGGTGAGCAAACTACAGACTGTGGGCTCGGCCACTTGTTTTCGTGAATAATATTTTACTGGAACATGGTCACACCCATTCATTCACATAGTGTCTGTAACAGCTTTTGTACAACAGCAGAGCTAAGCAATTGCAAGAGAACTTAAGGCCTGCAAAGCTTCAAGTATTTTACTCTCTAGCTCTTTAGAGAAAAAGTCTGCTGAAGCCTGCATGCAGTAATTCCCCGAAGGCAGGCATTTATCCCTGCACCACCGATACCCAAGTTGTGCATGGCATGGAGTAGAAGCAGCTCAATAAAAACTTAAGTACATTATTTATTTTAAAATTCGCCCAGAATAATTATAATAGAAATATTAAGAGGAATATTTCTGAATTTTGTGAACAGGGTAAACAAGAACGTGGGTAAGAGGAAACAGTGGAAGGGCTCAAGACTTGACTAAAAGTCTGTAGTAACAGTGTACACAGACTATCAACTGTGCTTATCATCTCCAACTACAGGATTCCACCGTCCCCTGCGTTCTAGGGATATAAGAGATACAGGGCCATGGGACTCGAATGCAGGAAGCTTCCAAAGTCTGAGGTACAACACAAACACATGTCAAAGAACCATGGAAGACCACAAGCTCATCAAGTTAACATTCTAGGTCTTATTCTCCTCATCTGTCAATGGAAGGAATTGAACGTGACGCTCTTTACAACCTCTTCAGCTTTATGCCATCCATCATCTTTACAGAACAATTATGTAACAGGTCTGAAGCACACAGAAGCAGCAACGAGCATGATGAGTGCCTAAGGGACTTGAGAAGCTAAGGCTAATAGGAACAGATGATGCACGAGCAAGGACTGTTGGAGACACATTTGGTATGGTGGGAATGGACAATGGAGGACATGAACAGCCAAGCAAAGGAAGCTAGAGTTGACTAGATATCAAAATTACTTCAAGTTTCTTGAATATAGCAATGATACTGCGAAAGAATTACTATTATTTCTTAAAGATTAATGGCATCCAGAATACTTAAGGAAGGAGAAGAGTCAGGTAGACCATACAGGAGTTTGGAGCAATGTTCAGATAACTGGAGTTACGCTAAGTTAATGTTTACTTTTTTAAAAAAATTATTTGCTAGACTGTTACAGTGAAATTTGCGATTTGCATATGGCTACTAATTCTTCCAGGCAGTGAACAGAGTCTGTAGTAGGATCTTTCAGAGGCTGTTTGCAGGCAGAGAAGTGGCAAGTGTGCTTCATTCTGGTGAACAGACAGAAGGTAACGATGTAGCAGACAAATGAGCAAATAACTTTCAGGATAATGCACTCTAACTATGGATTTTGACTAAAAAAGGAAGATGAAAAACTTCATTCAAACTTTTGTCTGCAGGCATTAATGTTTTGTGCAGTCACTTAAAGTGCAACTATTAACAGAAAGAGAAGGTCCTGGAAGCAAAGCAAAAAAATATCTCGTGTGTACAGAAAATCACAATTTCTGCTCATCTGGGAAAAACGTACGGTCTGGCCACAGCTTCTTATAGGATATGCAACACAGCCAAAACTGTGCGTGTGAGTGAAAGGTTACAGTTCTCTCAGCTAAAAAGCCTTTAGGAAAGACCCAGCGGCCCAGGACTAAAGCCTCCGAAACCACTGTATTCTTGCCGTGGGGTAAACACATCTGGTCACCTCATACCATCACACTAGGGGCCACTGTTAACTCTGACGGCCTGAAAAAAAGAGAAGCTATGGGACTACTGTTAACTATGGCTACCCTACCTACAGAATCCTTAACCTTAAGAGGAATCAAAGTTACAGATTGAAGTATCTTCAAAAATGTTCAGAGGCTAAGAAGAGAATATTAGAGAAACTAAAATGTTTGGCGGCACATCCCTACCTAACCTGTCGAGCTTGACGTCACAGAGGACCAACTAAGCCAGCCCACACCACTTCCCTTGGTGATGCTTTCTGAAAGAGAAAACTGGATGAACCATGGGTCTGACCAGCATGGCAACTCCTATGTTCTTACTGCTGATGACGACAGATTGCCTGTAGTTCGTGTGTGAACATTATTTCTGAAATGGGTGAAAAAAATGAAAGATGTTACTATTGCTTTTCCCTATAGAATAGCTTGAAAACTGTGACTATTTTAAGATATACTCTGAAGACTAGATAGCTATATCTAGTTCTACATTATGCCTCACCACTATGAATAAATAATCCAGAAAAAAATGTAACTATAAATTGATAACATGCTTAAGCAATTATATAAAATTAGGAATACTGTCATATATGAAATTGCACACTAGCCATCACAAGCTTTGAATAAAGGGGGATGAGGCACAAAGTCCAATGTCCCATGATTTCCAGGGGCAATCATATCCATTTATTTCCTTTTAGATAGTTTTGATTTGGATTTTAGTGTTTGATCCTCCAGGGAAGTGACGAACAGAGATACCTGCAAATGAACATGACCAAGAAACAGGCCAGCCGAGGACCCTAGTTTGAAAAGCATAATCAAATATGCATGTAAACACATCTTTCAAAGGCAGCTGTTGGGCCAGCCTCCAGAACTTTACTGGTGCACACTTGGCCAAATGAAGTCACAACTGTGAATTATTTTTATTCCATAAACAGGGAATAATCAAGGACAGTATAGTAAAGTTAATTCTACTATAACAATTCATCAGTATTTTAGAACTTATGTGAGACAAAGGGTTCAATGCTCTATGTAGTTAAGTAACAAATTACTAGTGGCAGTGGGGACAGTGTTTCATTCCAAGCTAGACTGAATGAGGATAAGAGAATGTGTGCAGGGACCGCAACAGACAGAAGGCATTTTGCATAAAGAGTGCATATACTAACAACCCATACTGTTAACCCTGGGAGTAAGCTACAGTTGCATTACTAATTACTAAACATTATTTCTGTTAGAGGAAAGGTTTCGGGAAATCTAGGAAAAGAGAAGTCACCATGCACATATGCTTTCCTCTGTAAGAAACTTTGTAACAAAAAAGAAAAGGCAATTTGACCTTGATTTATTATATCCCTATGTCTTTTCCCTTTTATATCATCTATACCCAAATCTTATTTTGATTCTCAGGATCAAAAGTAAATTGGATTAAAAAAATTTTAATTTTCCTTCCTCTTTGAAGGGCCTCTATTAGGCATACGACTGTACAGTTTTAGGAAAGACAGTCTCCCTTTCCAATTCTCACTGCTCTCGCAGTGTTTCCAGATTAAAACTGTATGTGCTTATACTGAATGGAACAGAAGTTAACAAAAGCATGCTTACACAGCTATTCTGATCCCTTTTCTCTCAGGAAAACTACTGAAAATTTACATTCTAACATCTACTTTGATACACTTGTCTCAAATAGGATGAACTGTAGTTTACAGTGTTTTCTAAGACACTGAAAAGTCTAAATGACCCAAGAAGATATATCAATAAACGGATATATCTAAACCAATGTGAACTCCTATCCTATTAAAAAATGAAGATTCTAAAAATTACAATTTTCTCGAGAAATTTAGAAAAACTTAACAACAAAATGACTCAAAAGAAAAGATAAAACTCACGTGACACCAGGATGAAGATTATATTTCTTTTTTCCAAATCGTGTTTGCTGAGCAAAGAAATCGTAACGTTCAGATTTTTTCCACATATAATAGAATGCTACACATTCACCAACTGACCTTGTTCGAACCTGTAAGAAACAAAATAGTTTTTAAGAATCATCTCTTTAAAGGAGTTATTTCATGAAAAATATCTGAAGTTGGAAAATAAATTTAGCTGGTCCTTAAGTAATAATATATAATACTATGTATAAAATAAAACACTGCAGCAGCTGCGTTAAAAACTATTCTTTTTAAACCCCCATTAAGAGAAATAATACATTGGCAATGTATTCATTCAGTCTTCAGATATTTAGCATTATGTTTTTTAAAAGGTTATCATCTTTACTACAAAAATAAATACTTGTCTATTGAAAATGTTTGGAAGTAGTATTTGAGTTAAAATAATACTATACATAGTTTACAAATACTTCTACTCACAGAGCACCTATGGAGTCTACATTTAAATTTCCATGTAAAGATTCTCTTACTAGTCGCAGTGGTGATCCAGACTATTAATTTACTTTCTAGAAAGGCTGAGAATATTCCACAGCGAGTTAAGAGCTATTATAATAATGCTAATGCTTTGTTGACTAAGTTATTCCACTGGCTTACGGTGCTATACCTATTTGTGTAACTGAATGTTTCCCCTTTCATAATGTTCAACACCTATGGGACTGGCAACTAACGCTGACAAAAATCCCCCTTTTCACTACTTATCTTGCAGAGCTGGTAGGGCTGATGTATAGAATAAACTACTGGGAGTTTAAAAGGAGAAAAGGTATCTGGCGTGAGTGTTTGGGATGCAAGATGATACTGCTTTAACCCATAAATTTCTGATCTTGAAGCAAGTATCCTAAGATCAACTTGCGGACATCCTTACTGTCACCTGAAACAGGTTTTTGTTTCTTCCCCTCTGCTTGTACTTTATAACGTTGGCCCATGTTGCTCTAGGGCTTTAAAAAAAAAAAATCATCTTCTCAAGTTCTTTTTTGCCTCCTTCAGAGTCTTAGTTCTAGATAGATACAAGCCAAGTCAACCGTACTTTACTGAAAACAAAAACTGTAAAGACATTTTAAGGCATGCAAATTCAACATTATGAAAAATCCTCAATAAAATAAGCCTCCATAATAGAACTTATGAATAAGATCCAAAATTCAATTCTAGGTGTGAAGACAAAGTCAACGACTTCACTGGACGACTACTCTGCCTCGTAAAGAATCACCGTCCTCCCTTTGTTCACTAGGACAACTAGTGTATTACGTGCAGGTCAGCTGACTTCTGTAACACCAAAATATCACTTTCCCAGATATTTATAAAGAAATCAAGGTCTTATTTTCTATGTGACATCAACACATTTTTGGCTAGTAGTTCCAAGTCACCTAGAAAGTTTGTATTTCTTAAAAACGGGGATTTCTGGGAGGTTGCTGCTGCTGCTAGTTACATCAGCTTATCACTGAAGGGGTCCCCTCCAAAGGTAATCCAGCATGGTTTGGTCAAAAGTGTTTGAATTCAAGCAGGAATGCTAGAAAACTCTTATCCAAAATGTCATCCCTTTCAATCATGAAACAATCCATTATTATTATTTTTTTTTTTTTGAGGAAGATCAGCCCTGAGCTAACATCCACTGCCAATCCTCCTCTTTTTGCTGAGGAAGACTGGCCCTGAGCTAACATCCATGCCCATCTTCCTCCATTTTATATGTGGGACGCCTACCACAGCACAGCTTCATGAGCAATGTGTAGGTCCATGCCTGGGATCCGAACCAGCAAACCCCGGGCCACTAAAGCGGAGTGTGTGAACTTAACTGCTATGCCACTTGGCTGGCCCCTATTTTTTTTTTTAAACAATCAGGAACATACATGGCCAGTCACTAGCATAATGTACTCCTTTCATACAGTATTCACTTTTTGGAGGTTATCAGATGATCTGGATGCAACATTAAGGGGTACAGATAGATTTCTGATACTAATGCTAAGACTCAAAATTTCTCTATTAGTTATGTCTGATGTCAAATACCAAAATAAAATAAGATAATCAAGAGTAAAATAGTTAACGCACAACGGAACTAAGAAAAATGAACTCAGAGGATTTGTAAACAACTATTTTATTTATAGAACACAAAATAGATCCTGTTAAATAAGTATTGAAACAATCAAGTGGACACCTCCAACCACATCCAGAGGTATAAAAAAGGAGGATGTGGTGACCAGCTATTTAGAGCCTCAGACGTAAGCAAGCCCAGATACTTTTCAACAACATCTCAAAGAAGCCATCACACAAAACTCAGATGCTATCTTTATGGAAATGTGTAAAGCCAAGCTCCTTGTCATTTATATTCACTAAAACAGTGATAGTTATAAGCCTAGAAATTACTTAATTTCCTACACTTTAACTCTGAGATTTTAATTTTGCCTGTTCTAATTTCCTATAAGAACAAAACATTCTTCTATTCTCTATATTTGTGTAGTTACCATTAAAAATCTTACCTGATTTCCGTTTTTAAAAGAATTAAACCTAAATATAAATCTGCAAGTAATTATGAAGTCCTTTTGGGTACATACTGACATTGTATGATTGATATTATCCATATGGAGTGATAAATGATGTTAAATAAAATTTTCAAATTATAAAATTATAATAATGTATAAGAAAGCTGACTTATTCAGATATGTATTCTTCTGGAAAACTGAATCTTAATTAAAACCAAATTAAATATTAAGTATCTGATTTTAGATCAGGACTTAAGCAAATTTAAAAAATATTTTAATTATAAACAACGTCACGTTAAAAATGCTTTAAGGGGGGCCGGCCCGGTGGCACAGCAATTAAGTTCGCGTGCTCTGCTGGTTCGGGCCCCAGGTGTGGGTGTGGGTGCTCACCAAGCCATGCCGTGGCATGTGTAACACATAAAATAGAGGAAGACGGGCAGAGATGTTAGCTCAGGGTCAGTCTTCCTTAGGGAAAAGAGGAGGATTGGCAGCAGATGTTACCTCAGGGCTAATCTTCCTCAAAAAAAAAAAAGCTTTAAAGTTTCAAAATTATTTTCAAGAGGCTCCTTAAAAAAATCTGTCACAAGTATGTGGAAAACAGCTTTAAATAGTTACACTGCACACACACGTCCCACCTGGAAGCTGAGGAACATATTTGTAAATGAGTCTAATTCTTAAGGCTTCCAATATCACACACTGCCAACAGTCACCTGGCAAATGTATGGCAGGAAGTCTAGACACGCTTTTTATAAGAATTCCCTAAATAGGAATATATTAAAATATTCATCATAGAACCTTTACTATCAGAAAATAACTAAGATATAAGATGATCAGAGTTGTTAAATTTCTTATAGTAAAAGAACAAATATCATTACTTACTTTATTAGCCTGAATCAAATGAAAATCCTTTCCATAGGCTTTGAGCCCTTGTTCAAAATTTCTACACTCTTCCTCTGTCCAAACAGACAATTCCTCTGACAAAATGGAGGGAAAAACTGTTAAGCAATATTCTCCCAAATGTTCCATATAACAAACAAAGCTGCAAATAAAAGTGTAACTTTCTGGTAACAATGAAGGAAGTATTTTACTCCTGACCTCTATTATTGATGGCTACAAAAAGGTAAAGTGATGAAAACTCCTTATTTAATAAAATTTTGGATGATTTGGTCAGTAACTTTCTAACTTCAACTTCGGCCATTTTCTCTTCTATTCTTTGTGATCCAACTAGACTGGCCACCTTTCAATTCCTTAAACTTGCTCTGTTCTTTCTTTAGACTTTGTGCACGCTGCTCCCTTTGCCTAGCATTATTTCCTACCTCCCACCTCACCCCCTTTTCCATCCCAGCAAAAATATCACTTTGTTCTAGAAGCTTCCCAAACATCCTCACCCTTTCCCCCACTAGGTTGAGTCCCACTGCAGTAAGTCTGAATGGCCACCTCTCATCCTCCTTGGAGGAACTCAGGACTTCTATTTTTCAGCTTCCCTTCCCAGGCTCTGAGCACCGTGAGGCAGAGATGCTATTTCCAGCAACGCCCTCAGAACTTAGTGGGCCTCCCAATGTTGCTGAATGAATATGTATCTTCCATTTGTTACATAATGATGTATCAACAGTGCTCTCAGTGAAGCAGGGTAGGAGCCAGTTTAGAGTTAAAAAACACCAAAAACTTGGATTTTAGTTATGGCTTCATGTTTATGAGTTACGTTTGCCTCAGCTAAGCTACTGCAGTTCAGAGATGTCAGTCTCATCAACTTTAACATGAAAATAACATCTTTCACATTACTTAGCTCATAGGGCTACTACACCAAGATCAAAGAAGAAAATATTTATTAAAATGCCTTAGAATTGAAAGGCATTGTGTATTTTTACTTAATTGGCCTTATTTTCCCATAAAGAAGGAAGGGACAGTCTTAATCCCATTCCCCATGTGTATAATACTTGTGTAATACACAAGTTATTTAACAAGTTATAATGTGTTATTTGCTGTTAAGGACCTGTTTACTGAAATCAAAAAGATCAGTATTATTAAACTTAGGATATACCTAGTTAAAACTGAAGAGCTTAAGTTTTAAATTTCTGCTCTATCATGAAAACAAATAAAAATTTAATATTTATGCTTACCTCTAGCTGCTTTTACATTAAATCTTAATCTTCTCAATGCTTCTTCTGTGTCAAAATTGCATTTAACCAATTCATATAATGCCTAGAAAAATAAAAGGCCTCAATATGTGATCAGAACCATGAACAGTTCAAGGCTACAAGTTCTTAAGAGACTAAATGCTTTTCCAGAATCCAGTGTGTGTTTTCATTCTGTCTAGAGGACAAATAATTCTAGTGAATGAAAGAGAACACGAAGGAAAAACAAACATTAATTCAATCCTGATAATTAACTGCCTCTAAATATGTAGAATAACTTGGCAGCCACAGTATCCCAGGAATTTAGAAATAAAAACAAATCATTTTATAAAAATCACAAATCCTTCCTTTTTGGGATTTTGGGGTTCCTATGCTAAGATAATTTAAAACAAATCAGAAAAGAAAAACATTGATGCAAAAAGGTAAAAAAATATAATGCTGTTATTAGGTTTGTGGTAGGCACTGGTCGACCATGTGCATTATATCATTATCCCAGATGTATATTCCCAACTTGATGATGTCCACAGACCCTCAGGAATATCCAAAGGAACCTCAAAGCCTAACAAAAAACATATACAGGCAAAATGAAATACCAAGATTTTCGTTTGTTTATTTGAGCTGAAACTCTATCAATGGAGTGAGTGTGTCAACAATGGGATCTTGCGTTGATTAACGTCTCATATTCCCTGTTGATGACATTACTGGAATTTTGTGGCTAGAACAATAACACTGAATGTGAAAGCATTTACATTTATAAATTATATGGTTAATTTATTTTGGGAAAATTACACTAGTTATTTCTTATTCATGTACCTGTTCATTGTCTTTTATGTGAGATCCTTCAGGAATTGCTTCTACACCTTTCTCATCACCCGTTCTTCTAGACGCATCCTTGAGAAACACAATCACTTTATCTTCTGCTAAGTGCTTAGGGTCCCACAGGAGCTGATCATCATTTTCATATACTAAATTAGTAAAATATAATGTTAATAATAAAATGCCAAAACTTGATAGTTTGCGTTAAAACATATCACTGAACAAATAACTCACACTTAGAGCCAAAATACTGGAGCGGAGAGGTGAAGCAGGGTGCTACGACTTGCGTGCTTTTGTTCTTGGGAAACACTTACAGCCTAAGCAACTTAAGCAAACTCAACAGAGGGGTACCACCTCTATGCCCCTTTCAGATCCAGTGTGACTTAGCTGGAGCTTACCAAATTCCACGCTCTCTGTTTGAACAGCACCGCCACCACTTACTACCTGTATGACCTTGGGCAAGTTACTTCCTTCTCTCTGCCTCATCTGTGAAATGGGATAAAAACCCAACCACATGGGGCTGTAAGGATTTAAAGCACTTTAAAAAAATCCTGGCATAAGTAAGTCTCAATGGATGTTAGCTATAATTTAATTTTTGAAAAGGGATGTCTAAAACAGTGCTCACCAAATGTGAATACTGCTTATTTCTTGGTGGTAGGATTTGGGACTTTTCTTTCCTTCTTTATATTTTTCTATGATGCTTGAAAATGTATTATAACGAGCATAAATTGTTTTCATAAAAACAAAAGTCATTCCTTTTTAAAAAAGCCATTTAGGTTTCATCATAATTTCCATTATGCTAAGATTAAAGCCTAAATCTCATCAAAATCTAGAAAATGAAAAGGAGGAGAACCTAAGATGAGAAACTGTGGAAGTATAACAGGAAGATGAAAACAGACAAAATTAAGAATGAACAGCCCCAAGACAGAAGGAGGACCAAAAGCGCGTCACCACAGCACCTAGGGCAAGCAAACGCTTCCAGCACGGAGACTGCTCAGATGTC